>NC_050447.1:62517078-62817078 GCF_903995425.1 Onychomys torridus
TTTGGGATAGCCTGTAACTTATTATGATCCCAGTAAAGCAGGGAGGAGCATCCTCATGGATTTAAAGGCAAGTTGTTTCTTTTAGTTTATGGTCTGGGAAAATTAAGAAGAAAAATACTTTCAGTTTCCTCGTGATTTTTAAGGTTAATTAGATACTACCAATTGGCTGTTCTAACTCATTTGTTTTCTAGATCCCACTATCCAATATCTTTTAATGAGTTTCTTTATGTCAACCCCATTTTCCCAGTCATTAACCATCCATGTGCTAATCAAACAATTATCTTGTCATTCACTTTAGAAGACATGCTGTAAAACCCAGAGAATCCTTCTGGAGGAAAGGGAGTAAAACAATATCCAGAACACAAACACTGTTTATTGAAAGCTTCACAAATAATTTGAGTAGAGAAATAAAACCAGTGTAAGAAACGGTATTCTTTATAACAAAAGGCATGTTTAAGAATTATTGATGCTTATTAATGCTGGCTTCTATAGTTTTCAGAGATTTTGGAGATTCTGTTGAAGTGAATTGTAAGCAATTTCAAGAGAGGCATTTCCACAACTCCGATATAATTTTTTTAGGTTCTGATCATCATTCAACACCTCATAAATATAAGTCTGACAGGTTATGCTCAAGGCATTTTCTCTTTATAAGCTACTAAAAATGACTCATACTATGAAGATGGTGAGTAGGTGCCCACAGTTCTTTGTGTAGAGTTGAGTGAGGCTTCATTGTTTTTTCCCTGTCTGCTTGGACATGTCTATTGTTGTCCTTTTTCAGCTCACATCTCGGAAGTCATGTCTGTGATAGTTTATGGATGTATCTTCTGACATTACTAAGAGATATATTCTCATAGCATACTTCCTGATCCTCTGTTCTTTCCATATTTCCTCCCCTCTTTAGCAATGTTCATACACATTTTTATTAAGAAATTTTTATTCATTTTACAGACCAATCACAGAACCCCCTCTCTTCCTTCCTCCTGGCCCCCAGCCTTACTCCCCAACCCATCCCCCTTCCTTCCATTTCCTCCTTCCACAAGGTAAGGCCTCCCATGGAGAGTCAGCAGAGCCAGATACATTCAACTGAGGCAGGTCCAAGTCCCTCCCCCCACCAGCATCAAGGCTGTGTAAGGTGTCCCACCATAGGTAGTGAGCTCCAAAAAGCCAGCTCATACACCAGCAGATAGATCCTGATCCTACTGCCAGAGGGCCCACTTATGCAGAGGGCCTAGTCCAGTCCCATAGAGGCTCTACAGCTGTTGGTCTAAAGTTCATGAGTTCCTACTGGCTTGGTTTAGTTGTCTCTATAGGATCCCCATCATGATCTTGATGCCCTTTGCACATAGAATCCTGCTTCTCTCTCTTAAACTGGACTCCTGGAGCTTGCCCTGGTGCTTGGCTGTGGATCACTGCATCTGCTACCATCAGTTGCTAGATGAAGGCTCTGTGATGACAGGGTATTCACTAATCTGATTACTGCAGTAAGCCATTTCAGGCATCCTCTCCACTATTGCGAGTAGTCTAAGCTGGGGTCATCATTGTGAACTCCTGGGAACTTTCCTAAAACCAAGTTTCTCCCTATCCCCATGATGTCTCCCTCTATCATGGTATCTCTTTCATTGCTCTCTCACTCTATCCCTGTTCCAGCTTGACCATCTCGATCCATTATGTTCTTATCCCCCATACCCTACCCTCTATTTCTCCCCTTACCCCCAGTTTACTCATGGAGATACCACCTATTTCCCCTTCCCAGGGTAATCCATGCATCCCTCTTAGGGTCCTCCTTGTTAGCTAGCTTCTCTGGAGCTGTGGGTTGTAGTCTGGTTACGCTTTGCTTTACATCTAGTATCCACTTATGAGTGAGTACATACCATGTTTGTCTTTCTGAGTCTGTGTTACCTCACTCAGGATGATATTTTCTAGTTTTATCCATTTGCCTGCAAATTTCATGATGTCATTTTTTTCACTGCTGAGTAGTACTCCATTGTGTATATATACCTGTAGTGGATAGGCATCCCAGCATTGGCCTGGAAGTTCCAACCCCCACTGAGGCTTCGGTAATGGTCACACCCACAAGGCGGGGCAGAGGAGGAAGCAGAAGACGAAGGATCGGGAAGAACTCACTCTCTTGGTTCCGGGACGCCGGACGCGAGAGGTGGACCGAGCAGAGTTCTCCAGAGAACGCCGCCGCCGGACTACCCTCTACCTTGCCAGACTCTGCGACCTACCCCTTCATTTGTAAGTTACCCCACAAAATAAACTTCCCTTTTAACTACGTGGAGTGGCCTTAATAATTCCACCAATATATACCACATTTTCTTTATCCATTCTTCAGTTGAGGGGCATCTAGGTTGTTTCCAGGAAAATTTCCAATTTTCTGAGAAACTGCTATACTCATTTCCAAAGTGTCTGTATAAGTTTTTCACTCCCACCAACAGTGGAGGAGTGGTCCCCTTGCTCCACATCATCTCCAACATAAGATGTCATCAGTATTTTTGATCTTAGTCATTCTGACAGGTATAAGATGATAGTGTATTTTCAAACATATCTTTTCCTGTTAAAAGCCTACAAACCTGAGTATTACAGAGTATACCGTACCATTGCACAGTGTTCACCAGTTTTGGAGAGAGAGGTAAATTAGCGATTTGCTTTGTGGATATAACCACCTTATGCTTTTTCTTACTTTTACTGAAAATCACTTCAAAATAATTTTCTCTGTTGCTTTTCTTCCTGCTCTTCTGTTTTGACTCATAAGTGTTTTCTCTTGTTTACAAATGTGACCTGCAGTTCACATAACCTAGTCTGTATTTCCTACTCGTATTTAGGTAATGGGTATTATTCAAATCCTAGGTACCCATCTCTGCTTCCATGTTTATCACAAACATCTCAAACTCACTAGTCTCTTTGTTATTTATTTTGTTTCTTTGCTTTTACATCCCAAATAATATTTCCTCTACTTCTACTCTTCCCAGTTCCTTCCCCACACCCTCCCTCCAAATCCCCACCCCTGCCCACCCATTTCTCCTTCACTGTTTCTCTTCAGCTATAGTCAGGCCTCCCATAGCTATCAGCCAGCTATGGTATATCAAGTTTCAGTGAGACTAGGTATCTCCTCTTCTATCAAAGGTAGACTAGACAATCCAGTAGGAAGACAGGATTCTGAAAGCAGGCAACAGAGTCATAGACAGACCCTCACCCCACTGTTAGGTGTTCCACAAGAAGATGAAGTTACATAACTGTAACATATATGCAGAGGGCCTCAGTCAGTTCTATGCAGGCTCCCTGGTTGTCAGTTCAGTCTCTGTGAGGCCCTATTAGTCCAGGTTAGTTGGTTCTGTGGGTTTTCTTGTGATCCCAATTAGCTTAGTTGGTAGAGCATGAGACTCTTAATTTCAGGGTTGTGGGTTCAAGCCCCACATTGGGTGCCAGGTGTAGCAGGAATCTTAAATGGTCTTATTAATAAAATCAAACCTGAGGCCAGTTATTGGGGTGAATGCTGGAAAATCAGAGAAGCAGAATAAGCCACAGCTTCTTCACCTTGCGCAGTTCCTCAGCTGATCCTGTTTCCTCAGACTGGAAGCCTCTGAGTCCTCATATCTGAATGGATCTTAGCTGAACTGCTGCTAGAAGCCTAAAAGCTTAACCAGCCAAATGCTTATAGTTTTGGTCTTCATGCCTTATATATATTTTTGCTTTCTGCCATCACTCCCTCGGATTAAAGGCTCTCTTTCTGGGATTAAAGGCGTGAGTCACCATACTTGACTATACCCTTGAACAAATGGATTTCTGCCTCTGGAATGCTAGGATTAAAGGTGTGCGCTACCACTGCCTAACCTCTATGTTTAATATTGTGGCTTTTCTGTCTCTGACCCCAGATAAGTTTATTAGGGTGCACAATATTTCAGGGGACACAATACCACCACATTATACTTGACACCACTCAGCCCTACCATGCTTCCTCCCCCTCTTCCACAGGATTCCCTAAGCTGAGTCAGATTTTTGGCTATGAGTCTCTCTGCATCTGTCTCCATCAGTTGCTGAGTGAAACCTGTCTGATGACAGTTGGGATAGGTATCAACCTATGAGTATAGCAGAATATCATTAGGAATCATTTCATTGACTTTATTATTACTTCTTTTCTTTTTTGCCATTCATGTTTGGTTCCATCCTAGGTCTCTGGGGTATCCTGCCTCTGGGTCATGGCCCTCGGGGATATACTCCCTCTCAGGGTATGTGTCTCCAGCTGTGCTAGTCATTAGTTGGTAACTCCCACAATTTCTGTGCCATCTTTATCCCAGCACATCTTGTAGGCAGAACAAATTGTAGGTCAAAAGGTTTGTGGCTGAGTTGGTGTCCCAGTCCCTCTCCTGAAAGTAATGCCTGGTTACAGGATATGGCCTGTTCAGGTTCGTATTCAGGTTCTATTGTTAGGAGTGTTAGCTAGGGTCACCCTCGCAGATCCCTGGTAGTTTCCATTCTTGGTTTCTAGGTTTCTAGCTCATTCCAGAGATGTCTCCAGATTCCAGTTATCTCTCCTAGTATTTTCCCCCTATATCGTCCCCCCACCTGATCCCCCCCTGTTCCCATCCCTATTCCCTCTGCAAGGCCCCTCTCCCTTCCACCAGCAATGTCCATTATATTTGAACTTCACAGTGAGATTCATGCACCTTTCCTGGAGCCCTCCTTGTCACTTAACTTCCCTGGGTCTATGGGTTGCAGCATGGTTCTCCTTTATTTGACAACAAATATTCAACTTTGAGCGAGTATGCTTATCTTTCTGGATATGGGTTACCTCACTCATAATGACTTTTTTTGTAGTTCAACTTATTTGCCAGCAATTTTCTGATGTCACTGTTTTTAACAGCTGAGTAATACTCCATTGTGTGAATGTACTACATTTTCTTTCACAATTCTTTAGCTGAGAGACATCTTGGTCATTTCCAGTTTCTGGCAATAATAAATAAATTGATATGAACATATTTGTGCAAGTGTCCTTGTGGTATGGTAGAGTGATCTTTGAGTATATGCCCAGGAGTAGTATAGCTGGGTTTTGAAGTAGATCAATTCCAAATTTTCTGGGAAACTGCCATATTGGTTTCAAAAGTGGCTCTACAAGTTTGCATTCCTACCAGCAGTGGATGAGTGTTCCCCTTGTTTCAAATCCTCTCCAGCATGAGCTACAATCTACAAATTGCATGCAATTCCCATCAAAATTCCACCATAATTTTTTACAGACCTTGAAAAAAACAATACTCAACTTCATATGAAAAAGCAAACAAAACCAAGGATAGATAAAACAATCCTGTACAATAAAAGAACTTCTGGAGGCATCACCATCTATATTATCAAGTTCTACTACAGAGATATTGCAATAAAAACCACATGGTATAGGCAATACAACAGACAGGTTGACTTATGTAATTGAATTGAAGACCCAGAAGTAAATCCACACTCATATGGACATTTGATTTTTGTCAAAGAAGCCAAAATTATACAATGGAAAACAGAAAGCATCTTCAACAAATTGTGCTGGTATATATGGATGTTGGCACATAGAAAAATGCAAATAGATCCATATCTATCATTTAAAAAAAAAAACTCAAGACCAAGTGGATCAAAGACCTCAACATAAAACAGATACACTGAATCTGATAAAAGAGAAAGTGTGGAATGATCTTGAACACAATGGCACAGAAAACAACTTCCTCAACAGAACACCAATCAATAGGCACTAAGATCAACAATTAATAAATGGGACCTTATGAAACTGTAGAACTTCTGTAAGGCAAAGAACACTGTCAAGAGGACAAAATGGGAAAGATCTTTACCAAACCCACATCCAACCAAGGGCTAATATCCAAAATATATAAAGAACTCAAGAAACTAGACATCAAAAGACCAAATAAGCCAACTTAAAAAAAAAATGAGGTACAGCTCTAAACAGAATTCTCAACAGAGGAATCTCAAATGGCTGAGAATCACTTAAAGACATGTTCAAAACCTGGATGATGGTGGTGCAAAACTTTAATCTCAGTACTTAGGAGGCAGAGCCAGGCAGATCTCTGTGAGTTCAAGGAAAATCTCAAAGCTACACAGAGAAACCCTGTCTCAAAAAACAAACAAACAAACCAGCAAACAAAAAAGAAATGTTCAACGACCAGAGAAATGCAAAGGCTGCTCCCAGTGACCTACTACCATCTGCAAGGTCCCATAACCTTGGGGCCCTAGAGCCTTAAATATAACACCCCAAGTTTGCAATTGAATCTTTAAAACATAAGCCTGGGCCAATGTTTCAAACTGTAACACTAATTGAGTGTTAGAAATCCAGACTGTTCCCATTTTGTTGTCCTAATCAACCACTCACTTAGGGACATCAGCTCTTGGGCTCAACAGCAGAGTTCCTGATGCAGATTCAGGCTTATTTCTAAGTCCATCTCTCCCATTTCTTATTGTGCTGACCCCAACACATACTCTAAAAAAATAAAAATAAAAACTAAAAAAACTGGCACAAGCCTTTCTATGGATCTTTATATTACTCTTAGTCATTACTGGGGTCAATATTTTATATATTTTAATGACAAGTAGTCATTATAATAAATGTGCAGTAGAATTGGATTGTTACTTTAATTTGTATTTTCATAAGGATTAATATTCTCTTAGCCTTTATGCATGTTTGTTTGCCTGGAGCCCTTCATGTTTAAAATTTCTATTCTACATAACATTTTGTACATTGTTCTAAATAATTAATATATAATGTTTTAACTGTAGTCCTTGGATGATTATTTTGTAATGAAAATTTGAATGCCTTTTTTATAGAAGATCAGTTGAGTAATTTATATACATTTAATAATTGCAAAATTTGGATATGTAACCCAGAAAATTTTAAAGATTCTATTATTAAAAAAAAGCACATGAATAAAATTATATTTTTGAATGTATTAGCTAATCTTTTTTCTTTCACTAGCTTCCTATATATAATTCTAACTATTATTTGTGTGTGTCAATTATATTATTTTATAAATCACCTTTGATCAAAGGTTGATCTTTCAGCCCTCCCTTTATTTTGAAAGGTAATGATAGGTGACATTTTCTCACAACAAGCATCTTGGTCCTCTTCTTCTTATAGTATTTACATCCCATCTTTCTTTATGTTCCATGAGCTTGGTGAGAAGAAATTGTGTTGTAGATGTATCATTTTAGATTGGGTACCCCATGGTCAGTTTTTCTCTACATTTTGATCAGTAAGGATCTCTGTAATTGTCTCTATCTACTGCAAAAAGAAGATTCTCTGGTAAGTGGTGAGAGCTACATTATCTTTGGATATAAGGATAAGTATTTAGAATATACTTGGAAATTATATTAGTTTAGGAAGGAAAGTAGCAGTTTTAGGTTCTCCAGCCAATGGTAGTTAGCTGAGCTTTCAATTCCAGGAATAATTCCCTTTTGCTGAGCAATCTCTAAGTCTAATTTTCCTGCTATAGTTATCCTCAATATAAAAGTGACACTTTTGCAGCACTGGCGGTGAAGTGAGTATAAAATTAAAAAAGAAGAGGTCATGCATGTGAGAGGGAGTGGGGTGGACAGGAGAATACTGGAGGGGGTGAAAATGTTGAAAATAAAGAACTCATGAATTTTCAAAATTATTTTAAATATAAGAATTTACAATAAAATGATTCTATGAAATTGAATACTAAGCATCTTTTTAAAAAAGTACTGGTAAAATATAAATTTAGAAAGTAGATTGTTCATCTATTCATCATAGGTCAGGAAATAGTTCACACTATGTGTTTTATTTCTATATTTTCTGAGAAAGTCCCACTGTGAGGAATGGGTCTGCAGGTGAAGGAAAATTGAACAAGATGTCTGTGACCTCTAGTTGGAATTAAATATAAGTAGCATTTAATGACCATCAGATACTGACACTGTTCATTTCATTTTCTGTTAATTACATCCAGCAGCCTTCTTGGGTCATGGGAGGATTTCTAAAAGTAATTGGTGCTCATACATTGACTTTGTTCACAAGTATGGCAGCTCTAAAATACAAGTCTCATGAAAGTTCACTGTCTGTAATTGTTTATTTGAACTTTCATTCACATTTGAATCTTCCCAAGTAGCTAAGTACTTTGAACCCAAATGTTTTCTCTGAAAAATCTTTTACCCCATTGCGGTGGTTTGAAAGAAAATGGCCCCTACAGGGAGTAGCACTATGAAGAGGTATGGCTTCATTGGAGTAGGGGTGGCCTTGTTGGAGGAAATATATCAATGTAGGATTGGGCTTTAAGGTCTCATATGCTCAGCATGAAACACAGTTAGTTCACTTCCTGATGTCTGTGGATCAAGTTCTATAACTCTCAGCTCATTTTCAGCAGTATGCCTTCCTTAACACTGCCATGTCCTGCCACAATGATAATGGACTAAATTTCTCAAACTGTAAGCTAGCCCCAGATAAATATTTTTTATATGAGTTGCTGTGGTCATGGCATCCCTTCATGGTGATAGAAACACTAATACACTAATTAAAAATAATCAAAAGTTACTTCTACTACTGAGAAGAAAAAAATTTACATTTGGTTTCTATTGCCATGAAGAGACACCATGAACATGGAAACTCTTATAAAAGAAAAACATTTAATTGGGGTGGCTTACATTTTTCAGAGGTATACTCAGTTATCAGCATGCTGTGACATGGTGGCATGCAGGCAGACATGGTGTGTAGCATGAATCTTCAAGAGCCTTATTAACAAAATCAAACCTGAGGCCAGTTATTGGGGTGAATGCTAGAAGACCAGCGAAGCAGAACAAGCCACAGCCACCTCACCTTGCCAAATCCTCAGCTAATCCTGTTTCCGCAGACTGGCAGCCTCTGAGTCCTTATCCAAATGAATTTCAGCTAAACTGCTTCTTGAAAGGCTGAATGCTTAACCAGCTTAGTTCCTGGATTTCATGCCTTACATTCCTTTCTGCTTTCTGCCCACACTTCCTGGGATTAAAGGCTCACTTTCTGGCATTTAAGGCGTGTGTCACCATGCCTTGCTGTTTCCAATGTGGCCTTGAACTCACAGAGATCCAGAGGGATTTCTGCCTCTGGAATACTAGGATTAAAGGCGTGAGTGCCACCATTTTCTAGCCTTTGTATCTGTTCTCTGACCTCAGATAAATTTATAAGGGTGCACAATATTTTGAGTAACACAATACCACCAAAATGGTGCTAGAGAAGTAGCCCAGTGTTCTGCATCTTGACTTGCAGGCAACAGAAAGACACTATAAGGTATCTTGACCATATATGAGACCTCAAAGTCTATCTCCACAGTGATATACTTCCTCCAACAAGACCACACCTCCTCCTGCAAGGCCAGACCTCCTAATAGTGGCACTCCCTACAGGGACCATTTTCTTTCCACCCACTAGAGTTTAATTCATTTCATTCTTCCTGCCAAGTAGAATATTAAGTATTTGCACATTATATATAAAACAAAGTTGAGAGGACTTTTTGGATAGCATGAGGTCAGATAGGCTAAGGATCTCAGCACCCTAATAGTCAAGGTGGTAACATTCTTGGTTTTCCTATTTTCTGATAGATATTGCTTTCCTTTTTTTGATGGATATCAATAATCAATCTAGTTTTTTCATTCTTTAAATATGAATGATTACAGACAATAAATACCCCTATAAGAGACCTGACAAAAGCAGCTTTGTAATGAGAGAAGACCTTAAGAAGACAACTCTATTTCTGCCAAATATCATGTAAAATTATATATAGAGAGTGAAAGCAGCAAAAACTAATAGCAAGGATAAATTGGAATGTCAACAGCAAAACAAAGGCCAGTGCTACAAACACTGAAGCTATGATGAACAAGGAATACTCTAACCAATCTGCACCCATGACTGAGGAGGCAACTCTGATGAAGTGAAAACTACATGGTTTACAATTTATTCAGAATAAAGTAAAGCATTTGAACAGTCCTGCAAATATAAAAGAAATTGAATAATTTGAAAACTCAATACTAGATAATGTGTAAGCCTACATTTCACAGGAGAATTAGACAAATATTTGTAATGCTAACACAAATTCTACATATCTCTTTCAGTAAATAGTGAATAAGGCTATATCTCTTGTTTTAGTTTACCAAACTAGCTTTATAGCAAAAGCAGACAAAAAATACAAATTTGAAAACTAAAGAGTACCATCTCCCATGAAGACACATACAAATTCTGAAAATATTAAAAAATAGAATTTAGATGTATGTTGAATAATTATGATTATTACTATAATAGTAGCACTGAAAAATCATCCAAAAGATAAAACAATTCCATGGTTTTATCAATTGTAGCAAAAAGGAAGCCATTGATAAAGTGTACCATCTAGTCTTAATTAATAACTATAAAGAAAAGCCAGAAAGATGCCTCTGAGGCTAAAAACAATGATGGCTCCTTAGGTTCAGAAATGAGCACTCATGTGATAGCTCAAAAATAACTGTACTCTGGATCCAAGTGACCCATGGGCACCTGTGCACTTATACACACACACACACACACACACACACACACACACACACACACACACCAAATGTACACACATAGACACACATACATACCCATTAAATACAATAAATATTATTTTAATTCTAGAAAATACAATCCAGTTAATATTACAGGCAGCATCCATTCAGTTGAGGTTGAAAGAGATGAACTGCACAATGCCTTAAAGAGTCATTCAGGGGGAAGAAAAATGTTTAATATCTCCATTGTAGTGATGGTTTCATAGAGAATACATATGTCAAAATTCTTCAAGTTGTGCAATTTAAATATCTGTCAAGTACTTGACATAAATTATACCTCTGGCACCGTAAAATAATAAAATTTCACCTGACATACAGTTAGCTCACTGAAGCAAATTATGGTTTTACTCTGTAACCTTTCAAGTGTGTGAGTGAAAACTTAGCTCATGAAGCTGTTTTAAGAACAAGATTATCTGTCATGTAATATATTCCTTTGGGTTGCTTTTGGCATAATTTTCTATGGTGTGGTACTACTTAAGATTCTAATGTTGTCAACTGTGCTTAAGAGAGGTATTGTGACTTTACTACTATAAAAGTCCTGAACTGAAAAATAGTAACTACGTTGTTTCTCCTAAACTTTAAAATTGAGTCCTAAGACATGAATTAAAGCTGCATACATATTAAGTTAAGACAACAAAAGGGATGAAGATACTAAATGTACTATCCAATGAATGAGTGAGTGAGTGAGTGAGGGCCATTGTGCTTTGCTTGCATGGTAAGTACCTTCTCTAATAAGCTAAGATTGATTTAAATGTGTGAGATACTACAATTAATAAAATAAAGGTGAATTGAAAACTTAATTTTACCTTTCCTCAAAATAAAAAGGAGTGTGGGTATTGTTCAGCAGTAGAACATGAGCTTATCATGTGTGATACCTAAAGATATCATTTTTAATACTTGCTCTTCTCAGAGACAGGAGAGATCCTTATCTAGACATGTGTTGGACAAACACTATAGACTAAAGTGGCCCTTATGTATTAACATCTGAATACTCTTGACATTTTGGATATGAGCTAACCATTAATGACTGGTCTGCCTCTATAGCCCTTAATAATCTTGTGTCCCTTTCTTACAAAGCATTACCTGTGATCCAAGCAATAGAATGAAGCAAAACTGAGATGAATCGCTGATTATAGATGTATGTTGATAACATCTCAGAGTGGGCTGACTTCCAACTTACTAGAACACATTTCCCTTTCGGTATCTTGAAGAAACAAGTTTTGAACCACTAAATAGAGAGGACTACAGAACCAGCAGGTTACAATAGTTGATATTGTGCAACCAACAAAAAAAATGTTAATCTTATGACAAAATCCTCTTAATAGTAGTCGTAGCTGGTAGCTGCTGCATAGGAAAGCACATCCTTCCCTGGTCCATTCTCAGATGAGATCATAGCTCCAACTGAAACACTGATTATCACCCTGTGGCTTTAGGGTAGATCATCCAGGCTCCATAACACAGAGCAACTGCCAATACTAAAACTCTAGATAACCAAGAAAGTGGCAGTTATTTCTGAGTGCCTATGCATGGATACACTAGGCTACCCAATACTTCAAGCTCACTAAATTTAGTGTTTCTTAAAGTTTCCTGTTTAATTTTTCTCCCCTCTGTGGTTTCTTCTACATTAATAGTTAAGTGACTGTGCTAGTTTCTTTTTCTGTTGCTGTGATGAAATACCTCAACTAAAGCAACCAAAGGGAGAAAGGATGTGTTTTAACTCACAATTCCAGAACACAGGAACTTGCAGCAGCTGGTCACATTACTTTCACATTAGGGAGAAGAGAGCAATAAATCCATGATGGCTAGTGTTCATCTCATTTTCTCTACACTTACATAGAGATCAAAATGGGCTTCCTAGGACCCACAATCAAGTAACTTAATCAAGGTTATTCTCCATAGACACATTAAAGATCTGTATTCAAGGTGATTTTAGATTCTGTCAAGCTGGTGGTTAACACTGACCATCAGATTAAACTATACTGGGGAAGAGTTATGGAAAGAAATTAAAACTGCAACATCTGTTACCATCTATCCAGATTCCAGTCCAGTCACTATCTATCTATCTATCTATCTATCTATCTATCTATCTGTCTGTCTGTCTGTCTGTCTATCTATCTATCTATCTATTGATAGATATAGAGAGATAAATATATTAAAATATATTTAATTTATATAAATACAAATGATAAATATTTGTCAAAATGTAACAGTAATTTTAGACCATACTACTCTTCTATACCTCTCTCGTTGAATAGAGTTTAAGGATACACAAGTATCTTTATTTGTTATCACAAAACAAAGTGCTCTAATTTTTTAAATAAAGTTAAACAAAGCTTTAGCATAAAAAGTGTTACATTTGTTGCTTTCTATTTTCTAGGTACTGTCAAAAAGAAATTTGTACAACACAGCAACTCTCTCACCTGACTTTGTCTCTGTCTCTCTGGTACTTTCTCTGTGTCTATCTTTCTCTGTCCCTCTGTCTCTGTCTCTCTCTCTTACACATACATACATGCACACACACACACACACACACACACACACACACACACACACCACACTCTTAGTCTTTCTATCTCCTCCAAAACGTTTTTTTTTTTTTTCTGTTTATCATGAGTCATGAATCATCTTTGATTCACTACTTCTCTCAAAACAATGGAGATTGTATGGAACCAAAGTCTTCTAATGCCAGCCATGATTATCCACAATATTTGGGATGGCTCTCTAAACTTAAACAAACAAAAACAAGGAATGATACTACTCTCCCAAAAATTTGCCACAAATTAGATAAAAATATTTCTTAGCATAGAAATTGATATATTATTACTTTTTAAAATGGTGGGGCTTTACTGAATTATTTAGTGGCATTTTAGCTCATTTTATATCTTTATCACTTACCATGTACAGCTAACATTCCATCACATCAAATGACAATATGACACAAAGTTTTGATGAACTTTCAAATCTAGGTTTCTGCAAAATTAGAGTAGGGCCAAGGCTCCCACGATTGGCTAGCAGCTACAGGAGCATGGTGGAGAAGTAGCAATAACAATTCCAACTATTCAATCCAAATGAGCAAGGATTTGCCCTCAGATACAATGCCAGTGAGAATTAGTTCTAAGTTATTACATAGGAAGATGATGTGTTTTGTATTGTATAATATGCCTTTTTTAATGTCACAATATCAAAATCTTGTAAATATTAATCTTAATAATTTTTCACAAGAAAGCCAGCTTTTTTATTGTTTTTATTTTTATTTATTTATTATTTATTTTTAAATTATATTTGTGTTTTAATTTTACATATCAGCCATGGGTTCCCTGTCCTCCCACCTCCTGCCCCCGCCCCTGCTTTCCCCCCAGCCCCTCCCCTCCATTCCCATCTCCTCCAGGGACAAGACTCCCCAGGGGATTCAGCTCAACCTGGTAGATTCAGTACAGGTAGGTTCAGTCCCCTCCTTCCAGGCTGAGCAAAGTGTCCCTGCATATGCCCCAGGCACCAAACAGCCAGCTCATGTGGTAAGGACAGGTCTGGTTCCCACTGCCAGGGTGCCTCCCAAAGCTAGACTGCTACTCACAACTCCAGGGAGGCTACCTAAAAAACAGGACCCTAAGAAAGACACAGGGATTGCCCAATGACAGAGAAATGGATGAGATCTACATGAACAACCTGGACGAGAGTGGGAGTAATGAAGGGCAAGGTTTGAGGGAAAGAGAGCTTAGAGGAGCAGGAGATCCCAGCTGGATCAAGAACAGAAAGGGAGAACAAGGAAAGCCAGCTTTTAAATTTTCTTGAAGAGTTTAAGATGTTCCATCTCTGCCACAATGAGAGATAAAGTTTTCATTAAATTTGATGTTCAGATACATAACGTCCAAATTCTAAAACATTTCCTGAAACAATATAGATAGGCTCTTGTGAGTTCCACTGTTCTTCATTTTCACTGTTATCATCCCTTTACAAAGATAAGTGGAACTTAAAATCTACTCTCTCTGCTCTTGCAAATCAACCAAGATTAACTTTAAAATAAAATCCCTCTGTTGGCCATTTATTGCTACCAATTTTACTCTTCATTCTTCCCTAATTACTTTTAGAGGTTGTTTTCTTTGATCATTAAAGAAATTGAAGTCTTTTGTTCAACACGACAGAGTCAATACAGAGATAACTATGCCACATCTAAACCATGTTCACTGAGATCATGCCAGGTGAGATAGTGCAAGAAACTGTCAATCAATGTCTGTATGTTCATACCTCCTCTATAGTCCCTCTCCTTTCTGAATTCTAATAACACAGTTATGGGAAAAAAATGAAGTCAGGAAAATCAGAGCTGTGAAAGCACAATCCCCAGTCCCCATCATTGTTTTGCTATGCAGCAATAGTGATATTGTTTATTATGTTCACATATTTCTTCCTATGAGAATCCCTTAGGACAAATCTACTTAATTCCAGGACCACTAAGTGTAGTATTTATCCTGAATGATTGGTCTGCTTTTAACCTAACAGACATTATTAATTAAGTGGCTTTTCCTATAATATAATTGTCAAAGCTTCCTCTTCATTAGCTGCCCGGAAGCTGAGAAACAATCTGTATTCTAACTAAAACAGTGCTTCCTCAGCTTTATCTGCAGATTAAAAACACATTGAAATTGCTGAAAGAAACTAAGATGGGAAAGAATCGATCCAATCATATTTTCAGTGGAGACAAGCCTGGGTCTCAGTATTTTTAGGCCATATAATTTATTTTAATCTTAAAATATGGGGAAAGAGCAATGTTCTTATCGAAGCTATACATTGTTGAGGTGAGAATGTGCTTTAGTAGTCAAATCATGGTAACTTGTGTCTATCCTTTTATTTTACAATTTATTATTATTACTTATTCTTTGAGAATTCCATACATGTGTACAGTGACTTTTGATGAGGTCCATTACTGTGGAGTATATATATTTTTTGTACACTGTGAAGATGTGTCACTCAGATTAGTTTAATATAAAGCTGAACAGCCAATTGCTAGGCAAGATTTTCAGGGCAGCAGGAATACTCAGAAGAAGAAGGCAAAGTTGCCAGCCAGATGGAGAGGGTATAAGACATGCAGAAGGACAGGTAAATGTCACAAGTCATGTGGCAACACATAGATGAATAGAAATGGGCTAACTTAAGTTATAAAAGCTAGTGGGACAAGCCTAAGCTATCAGCCAAGGTTTCATAATTAATATTAAGTCTTTGTGTGATTATTTGGAAGATGGCATGTGGGACAGAAAAAGTCTACCTACAAATGGTGTCCAATGTGGGGACATGTATTTCCCCATAAGATCTCTGAAAGCTTAACAAAAGGTTTCAAAAAACGCCATTGTTTAAGGTATTATACCTATGCTCCTCATTTAACAATGTAATTTTTAGTCCTTGAAAATTATTATTATAAACTGCTTGTGATAATTAAAAAATATAGGTTAGTAGTTAGTCATCTATAGCAATCAAATTTTTGGCCATGTTAGGTGTGTTTTCAAGGTCAAACAGAGATATGTTTCAGACAGACAGATGGTCTTCAAATACTTCAGAGATATATAGAATATTGTATTTAAGTTATTTTAATAACATAAGGCTTTTAATGACAATGAGACATGTCTGCTCCCGACAGCCACAATCTACTTCAGAAAACATAATGAGCATCAAAGATCCTCCACATGGAGTTTGCTTTCCTTTGGAAAAAGCTAGCCACTGGCTAAAGAAACTGCCCTTGCCTCAACTGATGATGGTGTGCTATCTAAACTGGACAAGCATGACACAAAAGAAAGTGACTGCCTAACTTTTCCAACACAAGGTAGGACTATCCTTCAAAATTCCTGCTTTAAAGTAAAGTCTGTCAGATATTCTAGGCCTGTAGGCAGAAGATTACATTACAGAGAAATCTTGGGTGACTATCTAGGCAGCCAGCTATTTCTGTCATTTCTAGATTTGGAAGTTGTTTGCTCTGAACTTTCAGTTTACTCAAGTAAAATTGTATCCTTCTTGGGTCTCTGCTAGAGCTAAAATCTAAATAGTTATAGTTTTCTTTGGTTATGATAGAAGATATATTAGGAATAAAATTTTGGACTCATCAAGAGAGTCCAAACAATGGAGTATTTTTCTAAAGTTGCCAAATACAAATGTACTGGTCATTGTAAGTGTAATTCTTACTTAATCATTGTTCTTATTATGTATAGTTTTGTTTGTTAAACTTAATACCTTTCCTTTCTATTTAGGTAATATCTGATAATTGTTCTTATTGTATATACTTATACTATGTTATAGTTAAAACCTTTTCTTTTTACCTAGACTCAAAGAGGTAAATGATGTGGAATATTTTTTTGTACATTGTGAAGATGTATCACTCAGATTGGTTTAATAAAAGCTATAAATCCAATAATGTAGGCAGGATTTTCAGGGCAGCAGGAATGCTAGGAAGAAGAAGGTGGAGTTGCCAGCTAGATGGATAGTGAGTAAGACATGCAGAAGGACAGATAAATGTCACAAATCATGGGGCAACACATAGATGAATAGAAATTGGTTCATTTAAGTTGTAAGAGCTAGTGGGACAAGCCTAAGCTATTGGCAGAGCTTTAATAATTAATAATAAGTCTCTGTGTGGATATCTGGGTGATGATAGATGGGATAGAAAAATCTGCCTACAGTCCACTCCCACAATTTCCTCCAACTTCTACCAGATTGTTCCTATGTTGCCCTCCTGATTAAACTCCCCCTTTTTATAAAAAAAAAAAAAAATTGGTAAACTCAAAAGGATTACTATCCAAATGCACAAATGTGTGAAGCTATCAACTTTAGCATTGCCATCAGACCTGGAACCACCTTCCTGAAAAAAACTGATTCTTCCTTCTCCAGCTACTATCAACTGCTAATATCTCTTCTGTGAGGGGTAGGCACTAATGAGCCTTTCTTATCCATGTTGGAATGCTGAAGGTATTGATCCTGCGCAAGCATCCACACGTGCTGCAATTCATAAGTGCAACATCTCTACTGGTCCAGAAAACAAGAACTGTTTTTTGTTTTTTTTTTTAAATCATTCTTGACCTCTGACTTTTAAAATTTTATGGTATTACCTCCACTCTTCTGAGATGTCCCTGAGTCTCAAGGACAGCATATGATAGAGATGTATCATTCTCTACACATCAACAAATAAGTTTTAAAGTTTTATCTTGTGTTATTTTATGCAACTTTATAAGCTATTAATTCCCAAACCAAATGAACTATTCCACCTGATGAGTTTGATGAGGGAGAAATGTGTTAAATAGAAATGTAACTCTTAAACCTTAAATTGTGAATATAGAGCACAAAATTCTCCCATGCTTTCTTAGTTCTCAATAAATTGACTTCAAAGATAAATGATTTGATTCTAGTTTTAATTTTGGTGTCACTTCTTCAAGCAAAGTAATATTTATTAAATTCTAAAATATCAACTATAATCATTATGAGGTCCTTTCTAATAAAAATGGAATTTATAGACCATAACAAGATAGAACTGCTTAAAACAGAAATATCCTACATTTGGATTTTGAATGTAATATACTTGGTGAATGATAGCCTAGCATAAAAGAAATTCTAGCTTCAGTTTCTAACCGCATAAAATCCAATGTAGTGATGCATGACAGCAATACATGGTAAAGGCATGAGGATCAGAAGTTTAGGTCCTCCTTGGCCACACAAGTTTGAGCCAGCCTGGGTAACATGAGACTGCTTTTAAATTTTTTTTACATTTAATAACTGGTACAAGTATTTAAATTGGCTCAATGATTACCAGTAATCTTAATAACTTATGCTCCCTCCATAATATCTGTGGAATTCTTTTTGTTCAAAGATGGCCAGATGGGGGACTCTGTAAATTAGCCACGCTTCAACTTAACAAATCATGAAATTTATGAAAACAGAAAACCAACACCTAAGCAATATGCCTAGTTAATGTTCAATAAATACTTATTAAAAATAAGAAAGACTTTCCACTAGCTTGGCTGGCCATCTCTGTATGTTTTCCCATCATGATCTCAGTGTCTCTTGCTGATAGAATTCCTCCTCTCTCTCATTGATCGGACTCCTTCCTGGCACAGGGATGTGGGTCTCTGATCTGCTTCCATCAGTTACTGGATAAAGGCGCTATGATGACAGTTAGGATATTCACTAATCTAATGACCAGAGTAGGCCAGTTCAGGCACCCTCTCGGCTATTGCTAGTAGTCTAAAGAGGGATCCTCTAGATAGGTAAAACAGTTGTTTAGCTTGAACTGTTTAGGGAGCCCACAGGCAGTGGGATCGGGATCTATCCTTTGTGCATAAGCAGGCTTTTTGGAGCCCAGTGCCTATACTGGAACACCTTGCACAACTTTGGCTCAGGGGGGAAGGGCTTGGACCTGCCTCAGCTGAATGCTCCAGGCTCTACTGACTCCACATGGGAGACCTTGCCTCGGAGGAAGTGGGTTGGGGAGAAGGCTAGGGGGCATGAGAAGGGAAGAGAGTGTGATCTGTGATTGGTATGTAAAATGAATAGAAAATTTCTTAATAATAAAAATTAAAAATTTTTAAAAAAGAAAGAAAAATGAACAAGCCAGAAAGCAGCCAGTAAGCAGTGTTCCTCTGTATGCTCTGCTTCAAGCTCCTGCTTAAGTTTCAGTCCTGAATTCCTTCAAGGATGGATTGTGACTTAGAAGTGTGAGCTGAATAAGTTATTTTCTCCCTGAAAAAAGAAAGAAAGAGAGCCCAAGGTATCCATATTTTATCTATACAACATGAATTCTAAATACTTATTTTTAGGTAAGTGTCTTCAAACTTAGACGCAGACACATGCACACAGAACAAGGAAGAATAATCAATCAGGAATGGAATTGAACATACTTTAAAGTGATTGTCTCTGCAAAGTGAGTAAAGGAATGATATTTTTCTTTCCTATTTCTTGGTGTCAAAGTTACTATTTACTGTTTTAAAGTTAATAGAAAAATATTAATTTACAGGGTCTATGTTTCCTGCATAAAATTATCTTTCCAGAAAAACTATACTAAGCAAGATGAAATAGTTAAAGGATAATACCCATCCTTTAATGGTGCTTTAAAGATAATATTTGTATGGGGTGCTGGTTAAAGAAATATTGAGATCCTATTTCAGGCTAAAAGCCCATTTCATATTCCACTGCCACTTCATAAAGTGGCCTTGCATCAGTAAATCTGAAAACATTTGAAGTTGGTTACATTTCACTCCTAATGGACCTGGGTGCCAAACCTTCTTTACTCTGTACTTGGAAGGCTTCCAATAGAGTGATTTAGGGGAGTCATGCTTCAAACACAATGCCTCCTTGCTCAGACGCTTGGCAAAGTTTAAAAAACAAGCTTCCAATATAGAAAAAGAAGAAACAGACAGAGGTAGAGAGAAAGGGATATGGGAACATGGAGCACAAGATGACAAGAGAAAGGAGGAGAGATGAGGATGAGAAGGAGGGGAGAGAGACAAGGAGCAGGCAGAAGAGGAGAGAGAGGACAAGAAAAGTATGAGTCAATTTATTTTTATAGTTTTAATTGAAAGGTTCCTTTTATGGAGAACTTTGATATTAAACATGTGGTCCTTATTATACTTAATACAGGTGCCCAGAACATGAAATTTAACACCAGGGTGGGAAAAAAAAAGCTTTTTTGAGTTCATTTTTCAGTCCAATGACATGTGTCAGTCCCTGAATTCTGTGCATGTCCTCAGAATTTGAAACAATAATAGTGAGTACGCACTAGAGGGACAAAGTGATAACTGTAATTTCTATATAGACAGTGAGCTAATCTTCTTTTCATTGCTAATGTCAGTGACTTTTGCACTAATTCATGATTAGCATTGAAATCGAGTTCAATTCTCTTTGTATACCCCTATACACACACGCAGGTTTGTACACACAGAACACACACACGCGCGCACACACACACACACACACACACACACACACACACACACACACGAATGAAAATGAAAAAAAAAGAATAATTACCTTTCTCATGTGGGTTAAGTGAAATAATCCAGAGGAAGTGCCCAACATAAAAAAATAAATAAATAAAGTAGTGTTTTCTGATACAGTGGGTATTTCTATAGATCTACTCATTGCTGTTATTCTTTTTACAATTCTGTCTTTAAAAGAAGAGTCACTCTTTCTTCTAATGGGAAACAATAATTCTAGTTAGTGGCATTCATAGATATGAAAACTACACAGACCATAGAAATGTGATGAGTAATACATACACTGAAATATTTTTAATCCACGTATCCTGATAAATTTAAAATGCTCCAGGAAGTAATCTAGTGTAGTTTGAAAAGCACTGTGACAATGGCATAATTTGCATAGCACTTTCAAAAATCAATAAAAAGGGAAGGGCGTTTTCTCTTTGCCCCAGCTACTGCAAGAATGAAGACCATTCTCAGCCATCAGACAGTGGACATTCCAGAAAATGTGGACATCACTCTGAAGGGGCGCACAGTCATTGTGAAGGGCCCCCGAGGAAACCTCTGGAGGGACTTCAATCACATCAATGTAGAGCTGAGTCTCCTCAGGAAGAAGAGGCTCCAGGTTGACAAATGGTGGGGTAACAGAAAGGAACTGGCCACTGTCACGTTCAGAACATGATCAAGGGTGTTACACTGGGCTTCCGCTACAAGATGAGGTCTGTGTATGCCCACTTCCCCATCAAACGTCGTTATTCAGGAGAATGGATCTTGGTTGAAATCCGAAATTTCTTGGGCGAAAAATACATCCGCAGGGTTCGGATGAGGACAGGCGTTGCTTGTTCTGTCTCTCAAGCCCAAAAGGATGAATTAATCCTTGAAGGAAATGATATTGAACTTGTTTCAAATTCAGTGGCTCTGATTCAGCACACCACAACAGTTAAAAACAAGGATATCAGAAAGTTTTTGGTTGGAATCTATGTGTCTGAAAGGGGAACAGTGCAGTAGGCTGATGAGTAAGACCTCAGTTACCCTGCTCCAGAAACAAGATTCTTCATTTAAGTACGATTTGGAGTGTCTTTTGGGACAATAAAAGACTTGTATTAAAAAAAAATCAATAAAAAGATAGTGTTTCTCATTTCTGTTAAATAATTTCTTGTATAAAATAATGGTGGAGATTATATTCTTTTCTTGCTTTTGAACTCTGTCAAAGCAAAGTGGTAGCATGTGGCAATATCATCTACAAATAAGAACACTGAGACTCAATGTTTTGGTCCAGAAGAAGGGAAGACTGGTATGTTTGGAAGAAAAACAAACTCACCTGGAAACAAAATGGAAAAAGATGCTATCAAGTTCAACTAGGAACTAAAATAATTGATTAAATGTTATTTGGATATTTAGTTTAAATTCTTAAATAGAAATATGAGATGTTATCTTTTAATAACATTAAAAAGGTAAATGTTATGCTGTTTGAA
Source organism: Onychomys torridus (assembly GCF_903995425.1). NCBI lineage: Eukaryota > Metazoa > Chordata > Mammalia > Rodentia > Cricetidae > Onychomys > Onychomys torridus. The sequence goes on from NC_050447.1 coordinate 62,539,060, forward strand.
GAACATAGTTTTGATTACATTTTTGTCTCTGAATATTTGATTTCTACATATGCTTTATAGTCCTACAGACCTAGGATCATGTAGAAATATTTTCACAGGCAAGAGGTGTTGTGAATGCAATAAGTTTAAGAAAGCAGGATCTATAAGATTTGTGCTGTAACTATGAGTATATGCAAAGCAGCATTTATTCCAAGATTGACAAAATCAAAATGTCAGTCAACTCAGATAAACATTCAATGTGTGTTGTGCTTTAAAGTATCAAATATTCAGCCAAGATATAGTATTATTTACATTTAAGAAAATAAGCATGCCTGTGGTTCATATTTATGCAAATTTATTTTTTGCTGTTAATAAGTGGTAAAAGTACGTGCATACCAAGGAACTGATTTAAATTCAACTCCTCATTATGTATTTTCAGCATATCCTTTCTATAAGCTTATATTCAATGAATAAAAATACAAATTTTTCAGTAACGAGACTTAAGTAAAAAGTTTAAGAAGTCCCGATCTGTTTCTAGATTCCTTTAACAGAACACTAGAATGTTGTTTTTCTAGTAGGTCCCTGACCTATCTGATCTCAGGTTATTGGGACCCTACTCAGGTTAAGGATGGGTTCCATCTCATGAAATGGCCTTAAATCCAGTCATATATTGGTTGGTTTGTGACACTATTGCAATAGGGCATCTTGCAGGCACATAGAAACATAGAAACCCACACATTTATACACACAGATCTTTGCTCTTTAGTTGTTTCAGGTATGGCCATCTTATAGTATGAGTGTAGTAGGAATTTTAAAGGTACTTGTTAATAAAACTCAAACCCGAGGCCAGTTATTGGGTTGAATGCTGGAAGATCAGAGACACAGAACAAGCCACAGTTTCCTCACCTCGCCAGTTCCTCAGCTGGTTTTGTTTCCTCAGACTAGAAGCTTCTGAGTCCTCATCCCAATGGTTCTCAGCTGAACTGTGTTGCTCCAAAGCCTGAATGCTTCTCCAGCCAAATGCTTAACTAAATACATGCTTTTTTCTCCTACATGCTTTTTTTTCTTTAGTTCCTGGTCCTCACACCTTATATACCTTTCTCTTTCTGCCCCCACTCCCTGGGATTAAAGGCGTGGGTCACCATGTTTAGCTGTTTCAAAAGTGGCCTTGAACTCAGAGATCCAGCTAGCTCTATCTCCCAAGTGCTGGGATTAAAGGTGTGTACCACCACCACCCAACTTCTGCTATAGCTTACTCTTCCCATTTTCTAGCCACCATTTTTGGCTTTGTCTAGTGGCTGTCTGTTCTCTGACCCCAGATATGTTTATTTCAGGGAACACACAATATGTTGGGGAACACAATAGCACCACATATGAGCCTAAATCTAATGTTCAAAACTATTTGGCTACTCCCAAACAAAACCAATTTTTCTTGTAAGAGGTTACTGTTGTAGGTATCAGTGATTGTAGATGAGTTATACTGATGATTACTTTTTTATAGTATGCAGATTACCTTGCAGTACTATGAATGCTAATCAGTAAGGGTAACATTTCTAGTTGGGATTCTAATCTATTTCTCCATGCTTGATAACATTAATGATGTCTTTAGTCACCACCCCTTACCATTAGTCTGTGGGAGAATAACTAAGAGCCTTGGCAATAGACTGATATTTTGACCCTTTTGGCCAACAAATTAACAAGATGTCACCCGTTGCTGGCACTGAAGGTTTTACTTGGTGATATAAGATGTCTAGTTAGGTCATTATCTCCCCATTATATGACAACTCCATTGAAATTTATTTTGTATAGGTATATATTTTAGGAAGCTTCCATAGTAGCAAGTTTCAATACGGTTTTTCGGAAGGACATTAGTTTTAGTTGTATCTCTCCATATTCCTTCCTTTACCCTGCCCTCCCATATCTGTCCTCTTTTAATCCTATTCTAGTTCCTCCCATTTTATCTCTATAATATTATACTCTATTTCCCCTTCCTTAGAGACTCCTCTTCCCCAACCTGGTCCTTTTCAATGTACCTAACAATCTATTTCAAGTTCCAGCTGTACCACTATTGAACCTGTACTCACTATGTTCCCCCATTTTATCTTTAGTTTATTATATTTTATCTCCCCTTCCTTGGAAGATCTCCCTCCCCTCACCCTGGCCCCTTCCTATGTACTAACAATCTATCTCAAGTTGCAGCTGTACCACTATTGAACCTGTACTCCAAAGACTCTACGTCTAACTGCAGAGACACCTGTTCATCAATGTTCATTGCTACTCTATTCATGACAGCCAGAGACTAGAATCAGCCTAGGTGTCCATCAACTAAAGAATGGATAATGAAAATGTGATACATTTAAAAAATGGAATAAAATTCATCTATAAGGAAAAGGCAAAACTATTAAATTTACAGGTAAATAGGTGAAGCTCAAAACAATCATCTTGAGTGAGGTAACCTAGACTAAAAAAAAAAAATAGACATTTCATGTTTTCTCTTACATTTGGATGTTAACATTTAGGCTTTCCATGTGTGTGTTTCAATCTGAGATTTGTACTTTTACATAAAATTATGACAAATTTCATGCCAATTTCTTTGTATATTCCTGAAAGAAATGCTCTTAGGCCATTATGCATTTAATTTTTAATATTATATTTCAGTACTTCAAGTTTTCAGTCTTTTCCCCATAAAACATATCAATTGGGCTGTAACAAAGCCAGAAATGTGATAAATTTTATTTGATAGTTTATCCAAATTTACTTTTTACTCTTTCTTAGCTTAAAATTAATTTCTCAGAAAGTATATGATCATGTTGTTATTCTATCACCATTGGCCTCTAAATAAGATAACTTCAAATGGTTTACATTAATGTATTTATTTTAAGATTTTATTTTAAAACATCTTATTTTCTTGGTAAAAGATGAGGACAACACAAATAAATTTATATTCTTTATTCTAAAATATAGTAGTATACAGTGCTAGAACAGTCACTAGCTTTGAAATCCCATGTTAATTTGTAGGATCAGTTCTTTTGTCTATAGATAAGGATGGAATTTTCTGTAGATAATTTCAGGTATAGTGCCTCCCACATCAAGGTCACTAAGTAAACACTAAATATTATTACCAGAGATCAGAGAAGCAGAAAGAAGCCAGCCACCTTCTTACTGCTAGTAAATCCTCAGCCAAAGAGAGAGCTACTTCCCCTATACTCATGCCTGGATCCCTTTCTGGGCCCTGTCATCTTACTTCCTCTCTCTGCCCAGCTACATTATTTCCATTATGAAGTGATTATCTTCTTTAAAACACCTTAGAGTGTAGCTAAAAGAATTTTAAAGCATATTTTAAAGACAAGATACTACTTTTAAAAATAAAAAAGTTTTCATATTTTATTTTTGTAGTTGACAAAGGGATAATAGTGATTATCTATTCCCTGAGCTTTTTCGTGTGTGTTTTTAATCTGCTCCAGAGATAATGTTCACAGTATGAATAATGATTAACATAAAGCAAAATAATGTTTTATTGAGACATTGTGACAATATTCTTCTTATGTTTAAATCCCATCTAAGTTGACGAGAAAAATGTCAAAACTACAATAAAAAAGCTTCCAGTATTAAGACACAATGTGTATAACAAAAGACAAACGATAAATAAACACATAAAATTCTATGGCTTTAACAATAAAAGACACAGATTAAAATAGCAGTAAAATATGACATTCACTACCAAACTAATGTGATTAAAAGTCAAATGCCACACATTAGTATGAATGCATATGAACATACATACTGTTGGTAAACGGGCTATTAACTAAAAGCTTACGATTTGTCTTTTTTAGTGTCTATTGACACATTAAACAAACACTTTGACCTAGAAATGAATTAATAAAATGCCTAATAGCAACTTCGTTACACAAGTTATGATAAAGTCAAAGTCTAAGAATTTTTGGAAAACTTATAATATGCAGTAGAAAAGACAGATGTGAAGGTGGATGTCTTGGTCAATCATGGGAATCAAACTAATGAATTCTCTAGTCAATTACAGCCCTGCACAGGGACAGCACAGGGTATTTTCCTCTTTTTTATACTTTTTGATATTAGGAAAATATTCTTTGGAGCCAGAATGGTGGCTCAGGGGTTAATAGCATGTGCTGCTCTTACAGAGAACCTGAGCTTGTTTTCCAGAAATCTCTCTGGGCAGCTCATACTTACAAGAAACTTAACCTACAGGGAAATATGATGGCTCTGGACATCGATAGCAGCTTCACTTATATGAACAAATCTAAACACAGAAATGTATGTATACATAGAATTGAAAATAATAAATGTGAATCTTTTTTTTTAATAGAAAATACAGAGAAAGGAAACATTGCTGGAATCATTAATGGTCTCATTTGTGCATATTTTTTGTTTTTTTTTATTATTATATTTGTGGTGTTTTTTCTTTATTATTATGTATTTTAAATTTTATACATCAGTCATGGGTTCCCCTGTCCTCCCTGCTCCCACCTCCCTCTCCCCTCCATTCCCATCTCCTCCAGGGCCAAGACTCCCCTGGGGATTCATTTAAACCTGGTGGATTCAGTACAGACAGGTCCAGTCCCCTCCTTCCAGGCTGAGCACATTGTCCCTGTGTAAGCCCAAGGTTCCAAACAGCCAGCTCATGCACTAAGGACAGGTCCTGGTCCCACAGCCTGGATGCCTCCCAAACAGTTCAAGCTATTCAATGGTCTCACTTATCCAGAGGGCCTGATCCAGCTGGAGACTCCACAGCCTTTGGTTCATAATTCATGTGCTTCCATTCATTTGGCTATTTGTCCCTGTGGTTTTTACAATCTTGGTCTCAACTATTCATGCTCTTACAGTCCCTCCTCTTTCTCGACAATTGGACTCCTGGAGCTCCACCTGGGACCTGGCTGAGGATCTCTGCATCCACTTCCATCAGTTATTGGATGAGAGTTCCAGCACGACTATTAGGGTGTTTGGCCATCTGATCACCAGACTAGGTCAGATCAGGCTTTCTCTTGATCATTGCCAGCAGTCTACGGAGGATGTATCATTGTGGATTTCTGGGGACCTCTCAAGTACTCTGCCTATTCCTGTTCTCATGTGGTCTTCATTTATCATGGTCTGTCATTCCTTGTTCTCCTTTTCTGTTCTTGATCCAGCTGGGATTTCCTGCTCCCCTAGGCTTTCTTTCCCTCAAATCTTGCCTGCCCTTCCTTATCCCCACTCTCATCCAGGTTGTTCATGTAGATCTCATCCATTTATCTGTCATTGGGTGATCCCTGGGTCTTTCCTAGGGTCCCATTTTTTAGGTAGCCTCCCTGGAGTTGTGTAGCAGTCTAGTCATTTTTGTTTTACATCTAGTATCCTCCTATGAGTGAGTACATAACATGTTTGTCCTTCTGAGTCTGGGTTACCTCACTCAGGATGATTTTTTTCTACATCCATCCATTTGCCTGCAAACCTCATGATGTCATTGTTTTTCTCTGCTGAGTAGTACTCCATTGTGTATATGTACCATATTTGTGTATATTTATTTTAAGAAGTGTTATGATAAATTTCTGGAAGCTTTAGATTTTTCTGACGTGTTTTACAACATTCACCTAAAAAGGACTTAATAGGTATGATGCTTAAGATATTTGAAAGCAATCAAAAAATTCAGGACTCCTGAAAAAAGACAGATAGGCTTCCTGAAGACCTTCTCTTCTCTTCTCTTCTCTTCTCTTCTCTTCTCTTTTCTTTTCTTTTCTTTTCTCTCTCTCTCTCTCTCTCTCTCTCTCTCTCTCTCAAATCTCTCAAAAAAACTTTCAATCACCAGAAATGGAGAAAATAAGATATTCCATGATACTGTCAAATTTAAACAATATCTATCTACAAATCCAGCCTTATAAAGTGAAGTAGAAGGTGTCAACATGTAGAAGATTGCAGATAGATTCATATCTATCACCATGCACAAAACTCAAGTCCAAGTGAATCAAAGACCTCTACATAAATCCAGTTACACTGAACCTAATAGAAGAGAAAGTAGGAAGTAACCTTGAACACACTGGCACAGGAGACTGTAGTTGGAAGTCTTCATGTGTTTCAACCAGCCAGTGGTTGGGACAAATCTCTTTCACTCACATCCCTCAAGTAAACACACAGAGGCTTATATTAATTATAACTGCTTGACCATTAGCTCAGGCTTATTACTGACTAGCTCTTACACTTAGATTAACCCATAATTCTTATTTATGTTTAGCCATATGGCTTGTTAGCTTTTCTCAGTTCTTCCTTGTCATCTTGCTTCCTCTGTGTCTGGCTGGAAACTCCTGACTCCTTTCCTCTTCCCAACATTCTCCTAGGCTGCTTGCCCTGCCTATACTTCCTGCCTGGCTATTGGTAAATTGGTGTTTTATTTATCAACAATCAGAGCAACACATATTCACAGCATACAGAATGACATCTCACAGCAGAAGACTACTTCCTAAATACAACACGAATAGTACAGACACTAAGGACAACAATTAATAAATGGGACCTCCTGAAACTGAGAAGTTTCTGTAAGGCAAAGGACAAAGTAAATAAGACAAAACAATGGCTTACAGAATAGGAAAAGATCTTCACCAACCGCACATGCACATCTGACACAGGGCTGATCTCCAACATATATAAGGAACTCAAGAAATTAGATATCAAAATAACAATCCAATTAAAAAGATGTGCTACAGATCTAAACAAAGAATTCTCAATAGAAGAATCCCAAATGGTGGAAAGATATTTAAGGGATTGCTCAACATCCTTAGTCATCAGGGAAATGCAAATAAAAACAACTCTGAGATGCCATCTTACACTGTCAGAATGGCTAAGATCAAAAACACTGATGACAGCTTATGTTGGAAAATATGTGGAGAAAGGGTAAAACTCCTCCACTGTTATTGGGAGTGTAAATTTGTATAGCCACTTTGGAAATCAGGACAGCGACATTTCAGAAAACTGAGAATCATTCTACCTCTAGAACCAATGATACCACTCTTGGGCATATATCACCAAGACATACTTGATCATACCACACAGATAGTTGCTCAAATATGTTCATAGGAGCATTATCCATAACAGGCAGAACCTGAAAACAGTTTAGATGTCCCTCAACTGAAGAAAGGATAAAGAAAAGCTGGTACATATACACAATGGAGTTATTACTCAATTGTAAAAAACATTGACACCATGAAATTTGCAGGCAAATGATTGGAACTAGAAAATGTCATCCTGAGTGAGATAATCCAGACTCAGAAAGATGAACATGTATGTACTCTCTTGTATAATATTAGAGGGACCAGCCTTAATATTATATATCCCAAGGGCTCAGGAGAGAACTACTAATGGCAAGGACTATTTTTTGGAAAACAGAATCTCAGCATACCAAGCTCTATAGTCCACCTGCTTTAATTCCTCTGGCATTACATCCTATATACACAGCTTCAGTTCTGTTCTCATGCCGAACTCCTTTCTTGCCTGATTTCTTTCTATATTTATCTACTTCTCCCTCTAAATTCTATCTTAATTCTCTCATTTTAATTCTGCCTCATCTAAGTCCTTCATCTTGTTCTTACCAAGCTATTGCTTCCTCATCTGGCTCTTCCTCATCTCCCGTCTCATTCTTCTAGTACTCTCTTCTAGCCCTTCAGTATAGTTCTTCCCCATCTCAGTTTGTTCCTCTCAAGTTCTTACCCATCTAGTACTTACATTCTCTTTTCTCTTCTCTGTCCTGTGCCCTGGAAGTCCTGGTATATATACACTTACAAGCAGTAATCCTTTGGCAGTGTAAAGCCATGCTTTCAGGGTCAAATGGAGGGTGATAAGAATCACATAGAGAGGCAGTAATAGTTAATTATCATTTGCAACCCTAAAGGGAAGTGACTAATGGGGAAATGAATTAACTAAAGGCTAAATTCGGGTAATATCTAAGAAGAGGAATCTTATGTGCACCACTATAGTCTTAAAAATGATTGGTAGAAAATGTTAAGACTCTATAAGTTGCTAGGTCAATGGGAGAAAATTAAATTGCCTTCTTTTTTCCTATGGCTCCTATCTGTCCAAGCTATCTGCCATTTTTTCTGCATGGTGGGGGAAAGTATGCTCGGTCGCTAGGCAACCTGTGTACAGCTAGATGCCTCTGGTGATAGTTAAAGGAAAATCTGGAACTATAGGTAAGATTTGGGAAAGGAGGAAGTTAAGCTTAATTGGCACATCCACCAGGCCTTCTCAAACAGGTAGTCTAGATGTTTAAGTCTGTTCTTAGAGAGTACAGAGCTATCTCTGATGAGGTACTTTCCTCCATCTGGGGATGGACCTGGCCGGATGCTGCCAACCATGATAATTACAGGGAGGCTTGAACTGGGGTTCAGGCTGAGCATAGCTGTAGCACAGGTCTTCTAAATATTCCTAGAAGTGTAAGGAGTTAGAGGTCTATAAAGTTAGTAAGGCTGTAAAAAAAGAGGGTCTGAGCTAAATCGTGTAAAGCTATTTCTTAACATCCACCTGACCTAGGCGGTGTTTCCTAGTGGAATTTATCTTAAATCAGGAGACTTGCATGTAGACCGTTATTACTGCTAGTCCTTGAAAGTGGCTTATGGAGATGTCTGATTCCAGAGGAAGCCTTTTCTGAGGCTGCTCTCCAAATACCTTGAATGTGTATGTGCAGAGAGTGGTCAGTCCACACTGTTTGCCCTTCTTAGAGAAAAATCAATTGGGAAAACTATGAAGGCACTTATGATTTTCATAACAGAATACAGCTAATTATTTAACAAGCCAAATAACACCAAAAGCTCCTTGGAATTTGGCTTCCTCTGGAGGAATTCCTTGATCCCTCCAGGTAGTGACTCTGCCATAATCAGCTGAGTTTTTATGATATATTCCTGTGGCCTGCAGCAGTACTCACTCATAAGTGGATACTAAATGTAAAGCAAAGGATAACCAGACTACTGCCTACAGCTCCAGAGAAGCTAACTAACAAGGAAGACTCTAAGAGGGACTCAGAGATCACCCTGAAAACGGGAAATAGATGAGATCTCTGGAGTAAACTGTGGGTGAGGATTGCAATAGAGGGGAGGTAATGGGGGATGAGGACATGAGGGAACAGGATGGTTGAGTTGGTAGAGGAACAGAGTGGGAGAGCAATGAATTAGATATCTTGATAGAGGGAGATATTGTGGGGTTAGGGAGAAACCTGGTGCTAAGAAATTTCCAGAAATCCACAAGGATGATCCCAACTAAAACTTCTAGCAGTAGTGGAGAGGGTGCCTGAACTAGCCTACCCCAATAATCAGGTTGGTGCAGATACTGTCATCATAGAGCCTTCATCCAGTAACTGGTGGAAGCAGATACAAAGATCCACAGCCCAGCACCAGGCCAAGCTCTGTGAGTCCAGTCAAGGAGAGGGAGGAGAGACTGAATGAACAAAAGGGTTCAAGGTCATGATGGGGAAATCTACAGAGACAAATGAACCAAACTAGTAGGAAGGAACTCATGCACTATAAACCAAAAGCTATATAGAGGCTACGTGGGACCAGACTAGGCCTTTTGTATACTGAAGACAGTTGTATAGTTTGGTCTGTTTGGGGTCCCCTGGCAGTGGGATGAATATCTATCCCTGGTGCATGAGCTAGCTTTTGGGAGTCTATTTCCTGTGGTGGAATGCCTTGATCAGCCTTGGTGCAGAGGGACAGGCTTGGTCCTGCCTCAAGTGAATCTAACAGGCTTTGCTGACTCCCCATGGGAGGCCTTGCATTTTCCCCTTTGGTGGAAGGTGTGGGAGATGGGTTGAGGGGGAGGCTAAGGGTGGCAGTTGGAGGAGGGATGAGAGGGGATCTGTGATTATTATGTAAATGAATAAAAAAATTCTTAAATAAAAAGGAGTGGTAGAAGGAAAACCACACCCATGAAAATTTACAGAAAATAATCTCACACCAGTAAAGCCAAAACCAAAGAAGGAAATCAAACACACACACACACACACACAGACACACACACACACACACACACACCCCAACAATAACAACACCCCACCACCATAGCAAACAACAAAATAATACAAAATCAAGGTTTACTGATACCTTTCAGTGATATCAGTGGTCTCAATTCCCAACAAAATGGCATAGACTCACAGAATTTCAAACTAAAACTATTTAAAAGTGATAGGAAAAGATACTATATACTCAGCAATGGAAAAATCCATGAAGATGGCATTTCAGTTCTTAACATTTATCCTCCAAAGACAAGGAAACCCAAATTTATAAAAGAAATACTACTACAATGTAAATCACACATTGAACCTTATACACTGATAGTGGGAGACTTCAATACCCACTCCAACCAATGGGCAGGTCATCCAGACAAAAACATAGCAGGAAAATATTAGAAATAACAGATGTTTTAAACCAAATGGTCCTAACAGATACTTGCAGAATATTTCACCCAAACACAAAAAAATATACGTTCTTCTCAGCACTTCATGGAACTTTCTCCAAAATTGATCATGGTCACAAGCAAGGCTCAGTATTTACAAGAAACCTGAAATAAGTCCCTGCATCCTATCAGATCACCATGGATTAAAGTTGGATATGAACAACAGCAACAGATGAAATCTTACAAACTTACAGAAACTGAACAACCCCATACCATATGGAAAATGGGCAAGAAAGCTATAATGAATAAAATTAAAGACTTTCTAGAATTCAATGGATGAATAGACAGCATACCAAACTTATAACACACAATGAAAGCAATACTAAGAAGAAACTTCATAGCAATAACTACCTACATAAAAAATTGGAGAGATTCCATACTGCAACTTAACAGCACACCTAAAAACTCTAGGACAAAAAATAGTGAGCATGCTCAAGAGGAGTAGATGGCAAGAAGTAGTAAAACTTAAGGGTGAAATCAATACAAGAGAAACAAAGAGAACAATTCAAAGAATTAATGAAATAAAGAGTTGGTTCTTTAAGAAAATCAACAAGATAGACAAACCATTATCCAAACTAACTAAAAGACTGAGAGAGAATATCCAAATTTGAAAAATCAGAAACAAAAGTGGGGACATAACAATAGACACACAGGAAATCCAGAGAATCACAAGGACATACTTTAAAAACCTGCATTCCAGCAAATTTGAAAATTTTAAAATAATGGATAGTTTTCTCTGTAGATACAATTTACCAAAGTTAAATCAAGATCAGATAAACAATTTAAACAGACCTAAATGCCTAGTGAAATAGAAGCAGTCATTAAAAGTCTCACAATCACAAAAGAGCCACGTCCAAATGCTTTTAGCACACAATTCTATCAGACTGTCTAAGAAAAGTTAACACAAGTACTCTTCAAATTATTCCATAAAATAGAAACAGAAGGAATATATTGAGTAGTTCATTTTATGAGGCCACAGTTACTCTGATACCTAAACCATATAAATGCTCAACAAAGAAAGAAAATTACAGAAAAATTTCACTTGGAAACATTGATGCAAAAGTACTCAGTAAAAGACTTGCAAACTGAATGCAAGAACACATCAAAAATCATCCATCATGATTTAGTAGGCTTTATCCCAGTAATGCAAGGATGGTTCAGCATATGAAAATCAGTAAACATAGTCCACCATATAAACAAACTGAAATAATAAAACATGATCATCTCATTAAATGCAGAAAAGGCCTTTAACAAAATCCAAACTCCTTCATGATAAAAGTCCTGGAGAGATTAGGAATACAAAACCACACCAAAACATAATTAAGGCAATTTACATCAAACCTATAACCAATATCAAATCAAATGGAAACTCAAAGCACTTCCACTAAAATCAGGGACAAGACAAGGTTGTCCACTCTCTCCATATCTTTTCACTAAATACCTGAAGTTTTAGCTAGAGCAATAACCCAAGAGAAGGAGATATAATTTGAAAAGGAAGAAGTCAAAGTATTACATTTTGCAGATGACATGATAGTATATATAAGTGACAAGAAAAAAACCTACAAGGAAACTCCTACAACTGATAAACACTTTCACTGAAGTGGCAGGACACATGACTACTCAAAAAAGCCAGTATCCCTTCTATACACATAATGACAGACTGAGAAAGAAATCAGAAAAATAGCATCTTTCACAATAGCCACAAATAATGCAAAATATCTTGGGGTAACTCTAATCAAGAAAGCGAACATCTTGTATAATAAAAACTTCAAGTCTTTGAAACAACAAGTTGAAGAAGATATTAGAAGTTGGAAAGATCCCCCAATGGTCATGGATCAGTAGGATTAACGTAGTAAAAATGGCCATCCTACCAAAAGTAATTCAGGAATTCAATGGAATCGCCATCTAAATCCCAACACAATTCTTTACAGACCTTGAAAGGACAATTCTCAACTTCATATGAAAAAGAGAAACAAAGCACAATAGCTAAAACAACCCAAAACAATGAATGGGCTGCTGGATTTATAACCATCCCTGATTTCAAATTGTACTACAGACTTATAGTAATAAAAACTCTAAGGTATTGAAATAAAAATATACACATTGATAAATGGAATTAAATTGAAGACACAGACATAGTTTTATTAAGAAATTTTTATTCATTTTACATACCAATCACAGATTCCCCCTCTTTCCTTCTCCTTCCCCTCCAGCCTTCCCCCTCAGTCACTCCCATTCCCTCCTACAAGACCCAAACTTATTTTTAAAGACACATGAACACCTGGTTTTGAAGCCAGAAATACACCCTTGAAAAAAGACAGCATCTTCAACAAATGGTGCTGGTCAACTGCTTGATTGCATGTAAAAGGATGCAAATAGATCCATATTTATCACCCTGCATAAAATCCAACTCCAAGTGGATCAAAGACCTCAACATAAAACAATACACATTGAACCTAATAGAAGAGAAATTAGGCAATAGTCTTGAACACATTGGTAAAGGAGATGACTTTCTGAAGAGAATATCAATAGTGCAGGGAATAAGATTCACAATTAATAAGTGGAACTTCATGAAAACAAACAAAAAAAAATTCTGTAAGACAAAGTACACCATCATTTGGAACAAAGTGGCAGCCTACAGAATGGGAAAAGATTTTCGATAACTCCACATCTGATAGAAGACTAATATCCAAAATACATAAAGAGTTTAAGAAACTATATATTTAAACACCAAATAATCTAATTAAAAATGTGATAGAGATCTAAACAGAGAATACTCAATAAAAGAAATCAAGTGGCTTAAAGAAGTGTTCAACATCCTTAGCCATCAGGGAACTGCAAATCAAAACTGCTTTGAGGTTCTAGATTACATTTGTCAGAATGGCTAAGATCAATAACACAATAAGGCCATTCCTCAGAAAACTGGGAATCAATCTACCTCAAACCCAGTTATTTCACTCTTGGACACTCACCCAAAGGATACTCCATCCTACTAAAAGAACACTTGCTCAACCATTATGGCTTTATTCATAATAACCAGAAACTGGAAACAACCTAGACGTCCCTCAACAGACAAATAGATAAAGAAAATGTGATACACTTTCACAATGGAGTATTATTCAGCTGTCAAAAAATGACAACAGGAAATTTCCAGACAAATGGATGGAACTAGAAAAAAATCACCCTGAATGAGGTAACCCAGACCCAGAAAGATAAAAATCGTATGAATTCATTTATAAGTCAATATTAGCCATTAGTAAATGATAATCAAGTTACAATCTATAGATCCAGAGATGTTAGGTAAAGAGCAAGAATCTAGATGCACCACATGGATCTCCCTGCCAAGAGGAATAGAATAAATTTTATGGGTGGATTGGGGTGGGTGGGAAGAAAACTGGGAGGGATCAGGTGGAAGATAATGGGATGGAGCGAGGGATTCCAAGGGCAGACAAGTGGACTTAGAGGGCATTTGGGGGTGAGGTGTGGAAACATACTGTAATGTAAACTTCTGGAATCTATGAAGGTGATCCTAATGGGGACTCCTAGAAATGTGGAATAAGGTGTCTCAATTGTCCATCTCTTATAACTAAGAAAGGCTTTCAGTAGATACTGGGAGGCGATCAATGGAGTTTTTGGCCAAGGGACTCCCATGTAAATACCCCAACAACTCAGGCTGATGCTAAGGAAAAGAGTTCTTGCCCACAAACTGAAAGCAGAGCCCCATTGTCAAGTACAACATCTACACAACTCATTGAAACAGAGAAGTCAAGCAGTGCCTACATGGAGCCTTTACCCCTATGTTCTAGTTCTTTGGTGCAGAAATGTACTGTTCAGGCTACTGAAAGAGAAACTTGGATACCAAATTAGCCAAAGCAAACAAACAAAAACTCAAACAACAAATAAACAAAAAACAAAACCTTTGACCATTAATCTGTCCAGCCTACAAAATATGTTGAGGCAATGGTGGCATGGAATTTGTGAGAGTAGTCAACCAATACCTGATTTGGTTTATATCCCACTCCACAACAAGCAGCCTGTACCTGATGGTTCTTGGGGTTGGCGATTTCACTCAGTGGTAGAGTGCTTGCCTAGCAAGCACAAGGCCCTGGGTTCAGTCCTCAGCTCCAGAAAAAAAAAGCATCATTTTGTGGTAAAACTAGTTGGACAGAAATTTCATAAGATAATTACTTAGCCTAGCTACAAAATGCTTTTTAAAATTCCAACAGGATCAACCTGCTGGTATTGAATAGGCAATGAAAATAAACCTCTATTTCTTGATTACCTTCCCTATTTGTGCTGCTTTGGTTGAATATTATCTATGTGTAGGCTATCTCATTCATAACAGATTAAGAAAGAGAAACTGACACGTTTGGGTCATATATATCTTCCTGGGTCTTTAAATATTTCGCATTACTTGTTTTACTTAATATTCTTACTTTTAAGGATATTAGATACTGTCATAAAATCAGATTCTTTTGCAATAATAGGTCTTTTATCTAATAACTTCTTAATTTCTCCACATATAAAATAGGGGTAACAAGCCCTTACATTGCATCAGATTAAATGCAGTATTATGAGATGATATTAGTACCTTATCTGTCAGTTTTACAAGGATTATCCACTCTTAAAATCATTTAGTTGGCATTTGAAAACATCAAGTTATCCTTTCCAATCCATAAAACCATCCAGTGAACAATAAAAGTGATCCTCATAGAATAGTTAATGTTTTATTTTACTATACTGATGCATGAATGACTTTCATAAAATGGAGAATGTTTAATACATGTAAAGACTCCTCTATGTATCTATCTATCTATCTATCTATGTATCTATCTATCTATCTATCTATCTCCCTCTTCTCTCTACACACAAACACACCCTTTATAGGGTAAAAATACATTTTTGAGGAGCAGGGTACTTAGTAGAAACCATAGCTCATCCAAGCAGAGCGAGGACTCCTGTGGGTGGGAAGCATTGGTTTGAGGAGAAAGACTAGGAATGAGTACCAACAACATAAATTATCGATAAAAACATCATAAAGAAATTTATTATTTTGCACACTGATTAAAATAGATTAAAAAATAGTTCAGAATCTACCAAGCTATAATTTGCAGTTTCTTCCCCAAAAAAGTTTAAGCCTGAGTTGCTATTGTTAGAAGCCATGTTTGGAATTATTTTTACTATATCTGCTCTAGACTGCATTATTACAAAAATTGGTTAGTTCATGCTCATATGTTTTTCTTAGAGTTGAGTATCGAAGAGAGATGGGGCTGTTAGTTATATCATTGTTTTTAACAGTATGAGGAACTCAAATGAATTTTTGTACCTCAAACAGTAAGCATTTATCAAGCATCTTTTATAGCAGCTTTCTAGCTTGACAAGCATTCTATCAATAAGGATATTTATTTATAATTCAGCAATCATTCATCATTGCTGATGTTGTAGCTTTCCCTTCCATGGTGGGATGGAGAGGTAAGGAAAAGAATGTTGATGGGTTAGAGAAACTGACTATTACAGTCAGTGTGTCCATAACAATCCCATAGTGTCCTCCATGACTATCCACAAGAAGGACACTTCAGAACTTTTATTTTTTATTAACAGGCAGTTTCCCTCTATGAAGGTTGTTACAAATATGGACCACCAAAGGGTCCAAATTAGCCAAAACAATAAAAAGAGAAAACAATAATTATTAGTTACTTATTTTTTGTTGCCATGACTGCTGTGGATACCGCTCTGTGTAAATAAAGTTCTGATTGGCCAGTGGCCAGGCAGGAAGTATAGGCGGGACAAGAGAGAAGAGAATCCTGGGAAGTAGAAGGCTGGAGAGACACCGCCTACCGCCACCATGAAAAGCAACATGTAAAGACACTGGTAAGCCACAAGCCATGTGATAAAGAATAGACTAGCAGAAATGGGTTAATTTAAGATAGAAGAAGCAGATAACAAGAAGCCTGCCACGGCCATACAGTTTCTAAACAATGTAAGTTTCTGTGTGCTTACTTGGTTAGGTCTGAGAGACTGTGGGACTGGCGGGTGAGAGAGATTTGTCCTGACTCTGGGCCAGGCAGGAAAACTCCAACTACACATGACCAGAGATTAGATGAAGGCAATTTAAGGTAAGGGTTTTTTGTTTACTTGTTTTTTTTTCTGTTTTAAAATGGGAGGATTTCATTTCTTCATGGCAGGAAGACATGGAAGGAGGCAGATCAGGCATGATTGCTGAAACAAGAGGCTAACTACTTGGCCTGCATCAGCCTGGAATCACAGACAGAACAGAGTGTAAGACGAAATTGTAAAACCTCAAGGTCTTGCCCCAGTGGCCAATTTCCTTCAGCAAGGCCTCATCTCCTAAAGTTCCACAACCTTATCAAACATCCCTAGCAGCCAGAGATGATGTGTTCAAACACATGAACCTGTGGGGGGCCATGTCACATTCACACCACAAAAGCTTGTTAAAAGGAGACATCAGCACTACCACCCGACGGTGCAAGCCCATGTCCAAATAATCACATGGTACCTATGGCAATCTACCAAAACCTCTTGTCAAGTTACACAAAACAAAAACAGAAGTGTCTACCATTCCTCCTATGCAATGAACCAGTGAGAAAAACTGGGATATAACGAGAACCAATACTACTGCTTACCCTATGTGATGGTAGGGGAAGTGTGGGACAAAGGATTTCTAATGTCCTTAAAACAACTACTAGATGCCAGCCATTGTTACCACAAGCACCATATTCCCTCTCTGGAACTGTATATCCCTCATATAATATTTCCAATAATATGTTCCAAGAACAGGTCTTTTAATCAGGAAAAACATAATAGTTCAACCTAAGTAGAAAAATTTCAAACTTTCATTCAATAATAAGGCATGAAGTATTGCACTCGCTTAGAGAAATTTATGCGCAGTTTTAATATTACTGTTTCTACAGCCTACTGTTGTTCTCTGATTCATGAGGCAATTCCAAATGCAACAAAAAGAGTCTCTGTTGTTTCTAGTCACGGCAAATAGTATTATAGCTAACAATTAGGTAGTAGAATCAACTGTCATAATAAAAAGGAATAGCTATTATTAGTTCCCCAAATGTCTTTGTATGTACTTTCCATCATGTACAAATAGCTGAGACAAGTACAATTTTAACACAAAGCTATTTGCAAATAGCTAAAGACTACACCTTTAAAATTACTGTGGCTTAATGCAATGTCTTATGTATTATAAATGCTAATTTTATTATCTGAATAGAGATGCCTGTTTTGTTGCATTGTTTCTATTTTGGCCAATGAGCATTTATTTAAAATATGTAGTTATGTAATAATAATTTATAAATATCATACATTTTATGAAGAAGTGGATTTTATTGAGGCAGGTTATAATCCTTCTCAAGCTATATAGAAGAATATATCGATTTTGTAAATTCTTTGTGTGAAAAGAATGCAGTCTAACAGGATGCAACTGGTTTTCATTCTACCATATGTACAATCTAGCAAGTTTTGTTTTTCTTAATCCAGGACATAGTATTTATAAAACAGCCTTTTAATTCTTGAAATTCTTTACTATTTCTTCCCAAAACATTGATGACAAACATCTAGATCATCTACATGTCCTTTCTATAAAACAATAGAACAGTGATTCTGAGAATTAAACCTATATATTATACACGTGGCATTTTAGCAGCAAAGTGTGTTTCTGTATGTATGAAAGCAAGAGACAATGACAGAGGAACAGATGTGGAAGGAAGCATCACAGTAAACTTAACCTAAGGGTTGTATGGAACTCAAAGCATGTTCTACTCTCATACCCACTGACACATGATATTACAATAATTGAAATTTAAAAGTTTACATCAGTCTGTGATGTGATATTTATTATTCTCTACTCTTGGACAGTTGTATTCTCTACATTATATACCATTTAAAGAAGTCATTAGATAACCATCCACAATAAAAAAACATTATCTCTTCAAGCTACATAGAGAAAAGAGAAAGCATAAAATAAAATTGTATCATATACTTAATCATCTTTAAAAACTTTCATACCAAAACTCTTAAGTCATCATGACAGTAGTCTATTGCATAAATTACATATGCCCACACAGAAAGCATAATCAATGCCATTTAACCTAATTTTATTTCATCACAGGACTCTTCAGGACACCTAGGACATGGCTTGGATATCTGTTTTTATTTCTCTATGCTTGTTTCCAGTGAAAGGTACTGACATTTATAATTAAACATGCAAAGGCAGTAAGGGATTAAAAAACTTTCAATGAAAGTATTTAATAATGATATTGAAATATATCTTCTTTGTTTTGCTTCATAAAAGTGTATTTTAGTTATCAAATAGGGCATTGTAGTTCAGGGGCTGGAGAGCTGGCTCAGTGGTTGCTTTTTCAGAAGACCAACAGGTAAAATTCCCAGCACCCACATGGTAGCTCATAACAATTCTTTAGAGTAATGGCAGCCTCTTCTGGCTTCCACTGGAAACTGGCACACACATATGCACATACATATGTTCAGGCAAAATACTCATATATAAAATAAAATAAATGTAAAATTAAATTTAAAAATCTTTTTAAAAAGACAAAGAAAGAAATTATAATACCCAATCAAATATACCTTTCCTGTCCATATCAATTTTTAACTTTCAAATTAAGTGTGAGAACAACCCAGGTATAGATTTCTTTATCAAGCTCAACACTACCATTCATTCTTGGGTATTTTTCATTCTTTCCTCTATTTAAGTGCCTAATAATGTATAGATAACTTTATAAAATTTTTGTTCATTTTAAAGTAGCAATTTTAAAGGAGAGCATGGCAATGTTAACTTCAGGAATAATATTTGTTACTCAGTATTGTGAACAACACAAAGTAGGCTCAATACTTTTATATGGTTTTTGGTAGTTTTAATTTGGTATTTTTTTTTTGTCTTATTGGATTTTGGTGTCATTTTGGTTTCTTTGTTTTGATTTTCAATTTGGGTTTCTGTGGAATTGTGTATATAAGAAAATTTAGTGGTTGTAATTTTAAAAGGAAATAATATTTTAGATTAACTTCAAATGTAATATAAGAAGACAATGAAGGAAAATTTAGTGTGCTTTCTCTGCTACAAAGGAGAAAAGAAAATTGGTAAAAAGAGTTTGGCTTTATAACATATATACTGACTTCCTATGTTATGAATGCTAACAGAGATAATCAGACATGGAAAGTAACTAGTACACTTATTATTTTTGCTTTTCATTGAACATTTTAATTATATGTGGTGGCACTATGCTACATAAAGGCATTTTTGTACAAGTATAGATTGTACCATGAACCTATGTTCCTCACAGTCCTTGATCATTCCATCTCTCCTCCTCTCCTTCCCACTTGTCACTTATATCCACCTTGACAGTTTCTCTTATATCTTTGTGTCTTATATGCACACATGAATCTATGTGACTATATAACCTAGGGAAGAGATATTTGTTTTTCTGAGACTGGCTTAATTTCTTGATATAACTCTCTCCAGTTGCATCAGATTTCTTATAAATGTCATAACTTGTTCTTCTTTATTACTGGAAAATGTATTGGGTAGGTATACTTTTTCTTTATCCATTTCTCATGAGCGCTAAAGTTGGTTCCTTTGTTTAGCTATTATGGATGTGCTGCAATACACATTTGTATGCATATTTCTCTATGATGTTCTGATGTTGAATATTTTGATAAACTTTTCCTTAGAAAAGGAGAGAAGTCAAGAGAGAGCTGGAAATGCTTGAAATCTTTTGAAGGGAGAGCAGGGATGATGGTGCAAGCATGGGATTGCTTACTATGGTGATATTTTATTTGTACTGAAATGTTATTTTATTTGTCTGTTAATAAATAAAGTTACCTGGGGGTCAGAGGTAATAGCAAGCCATAGCAGAAGCTGGGTGGTGCTGGCACAGTCCTTTAATCCCAGCACTTGGGAGGCAGAGCTAGGCAGATCTCTGTGTGTTCAAGGATACAGTCAGCATGGAGACACACACCTTTAATCTCAACACCAACCTTAGAAGACCTGGAGGTCTGTATAGACAGGCAGTGATGAGGAGGTCATGTGGTTGGGTTTACAACCAATGAGAAGGCAGAACAGAAAGTCAATAAAATGACAGACACACAGGAAGTAGGCCTCTTGCTGAGGGGAAGGATAGCAGTGGCAATGAAATGTAAGGTTTTTTAGCTCTTAGCTATTGCTCTGACCTTTTGGGCTATTAACTCTGCAATTGGCTCTGTGTTTCTTATTTAATAAGACTGTTCATCTACAGCTTACAATTGAGAGAAACCTCAGAATAGTATCCTATTTGTGACAGAGTCTAAGTCCAAATGCAGAAAGTCAGGCTTACTCAGCATTCAAACACATCATTTGTGCCCAAGGTATTCTCAGCAGCACCAACCACCTGTGCTGAATTTCCATATAGAAAGTGTCAGTCACTCTTACTTCAGACACCAAAAATTGCTGAGCAGTATTAAAACATCAAAGTATCCAAATTCAATCAAAATACAGTATACAATAGAGTAAAACATTATCTTCATTAACAATGAAGGAAGGAATAAATGAACACACCCTCATGAATTAGGGATGCTATCTAGTTCTCCGACAGACTCAATTCCCAAGTCATTCCTGCATCTCCTTTTATGTGACCTGAAGTAGTGATGATCACATGTTTTGTCATTGAAAATAGGATCATAAGGAAAATAAAAAGGGGACACATTTAATAATTATGCTAAGAGACTAGACATAAATGTGTATCATCTCAGATATTTTGAGATTCCTGGAACTTATCCTCTAACTACAGGATACAAACATTTTTTGGATACAAAGTATAGCAATCCAGATATAACTTTTATTTAAGAGAGAGTTGAGAAAGTAGCTGAATTCTCCCAGATAGTATGAATAACACTTTAGGAATCATTGATTTCAAACCTACTGCAAAGCCACATAATGAAAGCAGTGCACAAAAAGAACAAGGATGGCAAATACTCCAAAGGAGTGGAGTTGAGATCCAGAGGCAGAAATTACATATATTACAAATTAGTGTCAGTAGAATACCAAGACAATACAATGAACAGACATTTGGAATGAGTGACTCTGTTAAAATTAGTGTCCAAATCTAAAATGTTGAAGTCTAACCTTATCTCATTTTTTTTCTTTAAAATAATTATCTATGGGTATGTTTTACATGTGGGTTGTACCTGTGGAGGCCAGAAGAAGTGGTCAGATCCCCTAGAACTTGAGCTATTGTATGGGTACTGGCCAGAAACCGAATTGATGATCTCTACAAGACTAACAAGTGCTCTTAATCACTGAGGTAACCCAAGCCCCTCCTCAGTGTTTTCTGTGGCAATAAAACAAGAACCAACTATGACAAAAAAAAAAAAAGACAAGTGGGATATAAAGATTAAAGGTTTCTATGCATTAAATAACTATATGTGTTTCAATCTGCAAAATACTTTACATGAAAATGTGAAGACAAGAGTGTTTTATCTAGCTCATGGTTTCAGAGGGATCAGTTCAAGGTGTGTGTATGAGTATCTGTGTGTGGTGTGTCTGTGTATGTGTGTTCTTGTGTCTTTATGTGGGTCTGTGTGTGTGTCTGCATATGGGTATGTCTGTGTGTATGTTTGTGTGTCTGTGTCTGTGTGTGTATACATATGTATTTATATGTATTTTATATACATATATATGTATATATGTGTGCAATAGATATTCATATATATGTATATGTATATATATATATACATATATACATATACACATATATTGCATTCTGATGGCAGGTAATTGTTTCAGTTTTTGTTTCACTGCTGATAAAACAGAGAAAGAACCAGAATTCAGGAGAGGTATAGGGTACATTGTGGCTTCACCTGCCTCTAATCCACCTGGGAAGCAGAAAGAAGGGCATTTCTGGAACTCAGGGGCCAGTCAGATGCAGTTTTAGTGAGAGGCATTGTTTAAAAAAAAAAAAAGATGAGTGAAAATAATGGAAGATCCAATATCCTCCACAAACCCTCACACAAAGCTGAGTGCACCTGTACACACACACACACACACACACACACGTAATAACTGACACTCACAAAGTCAGGAAGCCCACGAACTGTGATCCCTGCAGGAAGGAGTAGCGCTACAGATTTTTCCACAGTGAGACATATTTAGAACTTCTGATTCAGAACTGTATGATAACAGTTATTTTTGCCATGAACCCCTAAATTTTTTTTCAATTTCATACAGAAACTAAAGAAAGCTACAGAAACGTCAAGCATAAATTTTGTACACGGCTTATTTTGACTTCATTAACTATTTGGTTTTAATATTTGCAAACTTTTAAAATAAATCTTTCCCTATCATGAGGCTATTAAGGTCTTAGATACTTTAATAAATTTAATGGATTTTCCACTTATAGCTTCTAATGTTAAATTACTCTGAAGGCTTCAGGCTGAATTCTTCAGTCTTCTTGGAGCCTGCATGCTATTAACCTCCCTACTCTATCCATATTTATCAGCTCCTTGATTAAAAATAACTTCATGAAATAATTAATACAATATAAAATGACAATACCTGCTCAATGAAAAACTTAATATCCTGACAATTATATAATTTGTTTCCCCCTACAACAACTCCTACCTTAATTTTGATTTATTTTTGTAATGTAAACAGTTGGTTTTACTTAACTTATAATTATATTCACTTAATATTAAATAAATGTTAAGAAATTTGTCATACAGATACATGTATATTTACATTTATAAGTAGATTTTCAATTTATTTAATTTATAAAAATAAGTACCTAGAAAATATTTATTTATTTATAATAATACATTGTGTATTTAGTGTTTTAAAACAAATACGCAAAATTTGACATAAGGGTCCAGAAATGGCAACCTACAAACTCAAATGCTGTCCAAGCTGGGCAGAAGTATACATGACATAAGTAAACTGACATTGACTATGAACTATTTAACTTAAAATACCATAAAATCATGAGATAACAATTGCAGAAAAAATGTCATAATAGTTTCACAAGGAACTAGTGCTTTCATTTAGAAATAAATTAGACAAAACAATAAGTCTAATAAAATGCACCATTGTCATAAGAACAAATTCACAGTAAAAAGTTGAGAGAATTGGATTTTTAGGGAAATAAAGGTTACATATTGCTTGTAAGATTATAAAAGTTTTCATAGTTTTACTCATAAAAACATAAATAAAATGTAATATTGAAATATTATTTTTTACTTATTTAAAAATTGAGAAAAATAAAAACCTACAAATGTTTAAGGTCTATGTAACAGCATGATACCTTATGTAATGCTCATTGAAAAATCTAAATTATCTCTCCTTTGACCTAGAAAATTCCCTAGTAGCCTGCATGAAACTACATGAAATTCCCTATAAACTGCATGAAACACTGATCATATAAATGTATATGTAGATTGATTAAATAATGAAAACTGAATGTTACAGTCTCTATTTCTGTACAAAAATGCCATTGTTCAGAATAGGATGTATAAATTCGGGGAATTTTGTTGAATGGATGTACTGCTGTGGTTTTGTTGTTCTTGTTGTTTGTTTTTGTTTTTGTTTCAACTCAACACAAGTTGGAGTCCTATCTGGGAAGAAGAAACCTTAATTGAAAAATGCCTCCACTAGAGGGAAGTCTGTTTGGCATTTTCCTGATTAATGTGTGTGTGTGGGGGGGGGGGGGTAATGACCAGCCCTCTATTGGTGATGCCACCCCTGGGCAGATTGTCCTGAGTTGTATATAAAAGACAGCTGAGCAAGCCATGGGATCAAGCCAGTAAGCAATACACCTCCATGTCTATGCTGAATCTAAGGCTCTGGGTGCCTTCTTCTGCTTCTGCCCTGTTTTCCCTCTGTGATGGACTGTAATCAGGATGCATAAGACTAACAAACCCTTTCTTCCACAGTTTGTCTTCGACTATGGTATTATCACAGCAATAGATAACACATTAGGATAATGAAATTCCTTTGAGCCCCAAGTCTGAATGCTACTGTCTCCCTACAGAGAAAGTTTGGGAGAAAGACAGAGCCAGGAATCCTCCAGCACTTAAAAATGATTTAGTTACTGAGTCTCAGAGAAACACCTTCCCTGTCACTGTGGAAGCTTCCAAGAATGCCCCTAATATCCTTTCTCTCCACCATGCAAAAGTTATCTGTGTATCTTTTCATCTAGACCTAAAGGAGATTTTCTTCCATGATATGGGAGAGAAATTAAATTTTACCCCATATTAGCACATAAAAATGTCTAATAAGTGTTTAAATTGTGCTGACTGGATAGATGTTTTATCATTGAGTCATATAATCGTGTCAGAATCTTCACATTATTTCAACAATATTCTAATAGGAATTTATTCTTAATTAATGTTTGGCCTGTATGATACTTTTTTATGGTCATATGACCACTTAAAGCACTCCTCTTCAATTAATATACAATCCCATTCCAAAGGAAAAGCTTTTAACACAGATGTCTACTGAAAATATCACTTGAGTTAGGCTGCTGTCTTGGCTGCATATTATTTAGCACAGCTAATAGTCTTTTGAAGAATTAAAGTCATCCATGTATTCTGAAAGAGATCTCAGGAGCCTATTGCAGCCACTCTCTAGAGACATTGCATTAATGAGCAGCTACAGCTTGTGACTCTTAGATTTATAAAAGAGAATTTGGAGTATTAAACGTGGACTCTTATTTTTTCATTCCTGAATCAAAAACCACCAAGCTTTAAAAAAAGTCTTCACATCTTGCTGCCCTTTAACTGACAATGTTGGGCATAGCTCTGTGAAACATGGCAATTTTTGACATTTGTAGAAATAGCAATTACCTGTAGTAAGAAACATGAAAAAGCCCCAATCAGCTTGTCTTATTTTAACTATGTCCAATGACATGACCAAAATTGCTATAGAAACACAGTTACTCAAGTGGATAACTGAAAGTAATAAACTTGAGTAGGAAAAATCCATCTTTGCTGAAGCAAGTAGCAGCTAAACATGATGCCAGCATTGTTGCAAACAAGTAGAGATTTACCTAAAAAAAAAAAAAAAAAGCTATTACTGTCAGCATGTTATCTGATGTTTCCTTTCACACCATCCCTTGCTAAGTTGTGATGTGTTAGAAATAATGGGGCCATATAGTTAGTCAATGTAGATGGAATTTTCACCGCAGACCTAGAAGGTACTTAAAGTAGGTTTTGCTTTCCAATTAGCATGTATGTTTAAAGTGAAAAGGTTATTAGGTGAAACTTGAAATTACATGTCAGCATTCTATAGTTTTGATTCCAGTGCAATAGTCAAGGTTATTCTTATGAAGAGTTTGAGAATATACTGTCCATCTGCACTGGGCATGTGATGAATAAATTTTTAGTAAACTCATAAGGGAAATGGCAGAATGGAATCTAAATTTTCAAAACCAGTCTCTCAATATCATTCCAGCTGATGTCTCTGAGCCTAAGAGGAAGACTCAACAACTCTCCTGTAAACACACTCCTCTTTTAAAAGTTTTAGATCAATGAAAAACTCAAGATAAATATTGATAAAGAGATTTAAAAAAACACCACAGGCATTCCTGAGATTGGAATACTTAATTTTGGAAGCATCTTCTATGAGTGGCTGCTTTTGGACTACCCAAAGTGACCCATAAATGCAATCATTAGAAAGCTGTAAATCTCTACTGTATTTTATACTTTTTACTTTAATTTTGTTTACCAGAGTCCATGTCCTTAAATGGTAACTCAGATTGTATGTCACATTTTTATTTTTGTAATTTAAATAATAAAGTATTTATATGCTGTGGAATAATTCTCTTATACACTCTAAAGATGTGTCACTTGAATTGGTTTAATAAAATGCTGAATCAGTAACTGGGCAGGAAGTTAGGTGGTAAACCCAAACTGAGAATGCAGAGGCATGGAGCTGCCAGCCAGATGCAGAGGAAGCAAGATGAGAATGCAATACTGAAAAAGGTACGAAGCCACATGGCTAGACATAGATAAGAATTGTGGGTTAATTTAAGTGTAAGAACTAGTTAGTAATAAGCCTGAGCTACCAGTTGAGCATTTATAATTAAAATAAGTCTCTATGTGATAATTTGGGAAGCAGCTTCTGTGTATTTGGGAGTTGCTGGTGGGACAGAAACTTCTGCCTGCATTTATTATTTATAGGAAATTCTTGTAGTAATCAGGAAATGTATTCAACTTCAATTGCTCTGCTATAATCCACCCAATGGAGACCTTAAAAACAACATACATCTGCTACTTACTATGAGTTAAGAGTACAGGCAGAGGTTGTTGGTCCTCTATGAAGGGTCATTCATGTTGTGGTAGATGTGGAAGCTGGGCTGCAGTCTCATATGAAGGACAGATGGAGGATTCCATTTCCAAGCTCTTTTAGGATTTGGGGAGCATTTATATCTTATGGTTACAAAACTGTCCTCTACCCTAGCTATCACACATGTATACACTTCTTAGATGCTACCCATTTCATTTGCCACTTGATATTTTTCAGAATTATCTTTCTTTTTAACTAAGCAGCAGGAGGAATCTGTAGGAAGAATGTGTCAAGAAAATTATAACATACTATAACGAGCCTTTTCACTTTGCTGTTATCTATTTGTTACAAGCAAGCTTCTCCTACACTTAAAAAGAACCAAAGGGGCTACACAAATAGCAATCTTTGAGTTAGGGACCCTAAGAGGCAACTTCATGAACTCTATGACAGGTATGCCAAGACCTATATATAAGTTATTAAATTAAATATACTGTAACTCTATGAGGGTGATACCAACATTAAACAGGAGGAGATAACATAGGTAAGCTACCCTAGGTCATAAATAATAACTCAGAAAGTAGCTAAGTACGAACCTATTGATCACTTAAAAAGACCTTCTTTTCCCAGTCATTAAACATTTGCTCTTCCTTATTTTTAATGTTTAGTATTTTATCTCTCTGTATCCATCTAAATGTGTGGGATGTAAGACAAAAAGTCCTCTGTCCTAGTTTAAGCAAATAGAAAATTAACATAAAATATAATAAAAAATATTTTAAAAAGCTAATGTTAGCATGACTAACTCCTAATTCACTAACTGCATCCTTTTCATATA
Organism: Onychomys torridus; assembly: GCF_903995425.1. NCBI lineage: Eukaryota > Metazoa > Chordata > Mammalia > Rodentia > Cricetidae > Onychomys > Onychomys torridus. The sequence continues at coordinate 62,566,614 of NC_050447.1, forward strand.
TTTATTCCTGGTAAAATCTTCAGAGTAACCTCCTTCATTGTCCTAGGGTATCTGTATCCATTCTATATATCACATTATTTTATATGTAAAGCTCTATAAATGTGCCAGTCTAGAAACTTTGGGTATACTTTCATTGCCTCACAGTCTCTCATATGAAATATTTATGGAAGATAACTGTTAAATTGCATTGTCATCTCTAAAAGAGTCTGAAAACCACGTGTTGACTTTCCATTGCTGTGGCCAAATACCTGAACACAGAATGTGGAGGAGATCAATATGTTTTGGCTTGTGGTTTCAGGGTTTCATTCTGTGGCCATTGGCTCTGCAAATCCTGAACAGATGGTAAAGTAGAATGTCATGGCAGTGAATGAGATTCCATGGTCACGAGCAAGTAAAGAGTGGTACAAGAAGGGACTCAGGTGATAGCCAGCCACAAGTTCATGCTCCTAATGACCTATTTCCTTCAACCAGTACCTACCTCCTAAGTCTCCACCACCTGAAAATATAACACCTAAAAGAGACCAATTGTTCAGCACATGAGCCTGTGGAGGATGTTTTCTATTTGTCATAACATCACATAATGCTTTTTATTACTTTAAAACAAAAAGTCAATGTCATATTTATTTTAACAGAAAACTGTGAGACATGTTTCTACGTACTAGTGTCTCTATGAAAAAATATTTTATACTTAGTAATTCCCTTGAGCCAAGAAATTGCAAACTATATATAAACACATCTTTGTAGAGCAAATTTGACAGGAAGAAGTATCTTTAATGTTTTGCTTTGAATGGCAGGAAAATGTAATAAGAGTTATCTGTCACTTATAAATGAAGAAGAGTCAAATTTTTGAAGTAAGTTATTCATGAAAAAAATTGAATAGCAAGCAATATATTCTTGGTTTAGTTCCCTAGAAATAAATATTCAGTTCTTTTAGTTAGCGAGAGAAAAGAAAAAATGGTGCATAACACAGAGACTAAGCAAAATGCCTTTATACTTGGATGACTTCATTCCAGCTTTGCTTTAATTAAAGCCGACCATCTACAGAGAGAGAAGCTTACATTATTCTCCAATACATACTTTGATCAAAAGGGTATAACTTACTTTGTATCTATGTTTATATTTAAAAGAAAAATCTTAAGCATTGCTCATATACATCACATACACATCTCACATACATCTAAAGGGAAAGAGAATCACCATGCTGAAGGGAAGAACATGTCAATGATTATCTTCCATATTGTGTGGTGAGTTTCTAGGTCAGAAATAGTTGCCATAGCCTTCCATATTCAAGCAAAATGGGATTGCACTGCATCTCATTGGATGAGGGTTTAACATCTGTGTTAGTATATGTTAGTATAAGTCATATGCCATGATGATACAGGTATGCCAGGACAGTGGCATCTTCTTTCTCAGAGAACCTAAATATTCAATGATAGGGACCATATCTTATTACTTTACTGTTGTGTGTAATTCTTTTCTTTTGAAAAATTGGCATGAAAAGATGTCTAATTGGTGTGCCCTTGAAGTGCAAATGTAAGGATGTATATTTAACTCCTAGAATCCTCATAAAAATCCATGTGGTGGCTTGTAGTCACAGTGCTGAGGAATCAGAGCCTGATGGAATTCTGGGACACACTGGCCAGCCATATTATCTTAATTATTGAATTCCAGGTAAAAGTGAAAGATTCTGTTTCCAAATATAAATTGGATGTACTTGAGGAATAGGACACAAGGCAGAACTCTGGCCTCCACATCTACACATACATACACATCTGCTTATTAAAATAATATGTATGTATGGTATATAGACTGATATTTAGATTTATATATCTCAATATACATAAACATTACCAAAATAACCTATAGTCTTATGTTGCCCAATAACTCTCTACATTTAGCCATAGGACTTAGAACAGTTCAAAAAGGCCTGGGTTATAATATCAACTATTGAAATTCCTTATTCACATTTACCTCTCTTAGAAGAGGGACTCTGCCCTATGGAAGCAGAAGGTTATGACAAATGATATCTTTCATCAAGTACCTTGCACAAGCTCCTTCCATGAGGAGTCATAATGTCCTAGTTTGTAGTCCTGCTCTGGTGCACATTCAGTATCTGTGGACACATAGTGCACAGTTCAGTTTCATGGTCTGAACTGGGACATCATAAAAGGGACACCTTCAAACCTCAGATCTGTCATGTCATTCCTACCTCCCTCCCGGAAAAGTACTTCCCAATATAGTCTTCAGGTGCAAATCTTTGCCTCCCATTCAAGTTACTGGCAACTCCAAACATACACAGGACTTTACCCATGAAAGGGCAATAAGGTATTTCAATACTGTTTTATAAAGAAGAATGAGGAATTAAGTTGAGGTAAACTTCTGGGTCTGACAGTCTTCTAAAGACTGAGCAGCTGTATACCTAGCATAGATAAAAATTCCAACCTTCCAAGACAAGTTGTTAAGACAATTTTAAGAATCTTTAGAGAAAATAAACATGTTTATGATGTCATTGTCAGACTGCTACAGATCAATATGTCATATTACTCTGAGTAGGAATGAATTGCTTATAGTTGAAAATTAAAAATACAATCAGAGTTTTGATAAATGGCATAACAAATGAACAAAATGTTTAGATATCATACTTTAAATAAACTTTATCACCCAAATTAATTTCACCTATTTTCTTTTATCCCAGATTGTTAATTGAAATAAAATTCACAATTATGTGTGATGCTCTCATTTACACCTTGTGTTTTTCTAATGAGTGCTGTTGTGCTTTATGTCTGTCTTTTATATAAATATGTCTCCTGCTTATATAGGAAGAAAAACCCATAATTCTTCAATATTAGTCTGTTATCAAGGGACCATGTATACTTTGTTCCTTTTGCTTGAAAATTTTGGTGGCAAATCCCTGAAGTATTTAATTTTCTTTTCATTAGATTTTAAATGCTTCCTTTTATTGCAACCAAAAAGCCATCTTTGTAATCAGTTGCTACTACCATAATTGTTGTGAGGATGTGATTTTTGCAATCATATAAAATTAAGCTTTAGAATCTTCAGAGGATTCTTTTTTCTCCTTGAGTGAGGCAAATGCATAGACCAAAACAAATTACCCTGCAAATTTACATTTAATAGAAAATACAAGCAGAGTAGATTGCTGAGTGGGTGAAGTGTTTACTGTGGATGCAATGGGGGACTGAGGGCAGATACCACAGCCCCTGTTAAGCTGGACAGATACCTGGTTCCTGTAATCTGAGGCTATTATGGAGAGACAGAGAAAATTCTAAAGTTCAAGGACCAGTTTTGTTGGCATATACAGTAGTAAAAATCCAATAGAGTCTTTCTCAAACAATGTGCAAGTTGAAGATCACTGTACTTACACATAGGAATGCATACACATGTGCATGAATGTACACACACACACACACACACACACACACACACACACACACACACACACCGAGAGAGAGAGAGAGAGAGAGAGAGAGAGAGAGAGAGAGAGAGAATTAAGAAAATAAGCCCAGATATGCCCTTCCTCCTTGTAACTGATTTCTACTAATAGAACAATAAATTAGAAATGTAGGTTTGAGTTTCTACTATTTTTAATATGTAAAAAGATTCATGAAACATAATATCCTCTTTGTAAAGAATGATGGTACAGGACAAAAAGCAAGTGAAAAGAATTAATTCTAAAATGCACACATGCAAAAAGGAATTTGCAATGCTTTTAACTTCTAACACCCAAGCAATTGTATATTTGCACTGTCACTTGATTATGTTTAAAGATTTAAATGTCAACCCTAAAGACTCTCCTAATACATCTTTCCATTTCCCAAGTCACCCTGTTCCATAGGCTAAACTATGAACAAACAAAACTCATTGCCTGGTTTTATAATAGCCAGACTTGTCAGAGGAGAGGGCTCCTTTAGTCTGGAGGGCTAACAAAGTTGATTTAATTTAGCTCTCTTAATTGCTTCATGTTGTAAATTCTAGCTCTTTCTTCTAAAAGTCATTATTGTCAGTATAATGTGAGGTATTTTCTCTTCATTTTTCATTCTTAGAGGTGCTGAGTTTGTGTTCACTTAACATCACGTGATTAATGATCCTGTTGGTGGCATGGTTAAATTTGAGATGAATAAATGCAGACTACCTAGCTTTAACAATAAATAAATAAATAAATAAATAAATAAATAAATAAATAAATAAATAAATAAATACTTTCTGATTAAAGTAGCTTAATTAAGTAATAAGCCATGAAATTCTCAAGCTGCCTTTTATTTCCATGTGGCTTAAAATTCTTTTTGCCTCGTTCATCTCCTATTAAAGACATGCAGCACATGGACATACATATGTATTTTATTTCTTGAGAACCAGTGCATTGTTTCTTATGACTCGTCATTCTTACTAGCATGAAAGGCTAGTTATGTGATCATGAAAGCAATGCAGTTGAACAGTCATGTCTCCTTCACTTATAAAATATTATTCCATGATTTTTTCAAAAACATCTTTACTTTCCTTGACACTTACATCTAATTTCTTAGAATTCTGTATTCCCAGAATTGTCACAGATCCCCAAGGAAGTCTTGTTGGTACTGGATGGCACGACCACATGACAATCAATTTCACAAATTGTGCCTTACGAATTTGGTGAGGATTTTAACCAACAAGTGAAACCAATTAAAAGGAAATAGCACACTAAAGTCAGAAGTACATGCATGGGTATGTATGCACATTTCTATAACCCCTCTTTACATTATCCTCTAAAAAGATAACAGAATATACATCGACATGCATGCACACTTCTATAGCCCCTCTTTATATTATCCCTAACGTCAACAGAACATGCATGAACATGTATGTATGTTTCTGTAGCTCCTCTCACTGACCCTACTCATGGAGTTATTTGAGAACACTGGGAAGAAGGAATATGAAATCACACACTACAGCCACCACTCACTGAGGGGACACTATTCTCCATGTTAGATGTGCTGAATAGTCATAGGTTAAAATTTTGCAAATAACGAACAAAATATGCTTAACAGACAATCATTCTGTATTTTAGCAAGCTCTGGAAAATAATCTCTTTAAATTTTATAGTTTTAAAAAGTTTATATTCTTCCTATAAGCCATTTGTTTGTTCAGTTCATGTTATTTTTGTATTTTTCCATATGCAGTTTCTCATTTAGCACATTAAACAAACATAAGAGAAGACATGTATTATTTAATTATGTTACAGTTATTCTGACAATGTGTCATGTGAGCTGTAACTATAATTCATTCAATAACTACGGATATAATGTACCAAAGAAAGTTGTTAAGCAGGCATAGAAATTATGAAATTATGATCCAGCTCTCTGCAGAATCAGGATAATGTGCTGATAAAGACATGAAAAAATTTTATTTTTTTATTCAATTTTATAAGAAAAATTCAAATCCATAGTGTGTAATTCAACAACAAATCGGGTTTAACATTACTTTTTTGTATAGCATGATATTGCAAAGTTGGTTTTATGGTTAAGGGAATTCTGTATGCAATCTTCTTTTGTTTGTTTGTTTTGTTTTGTTTTTTGAGACAGGTTTTCCCTGTGTAGCTTTGTGCCTTTCCTGGAACTCACTCAGTAGTCCAGGCTGGCCTCAAACTCAGAGATCCACCTGCCTCTGCCTCCCGAGTGCCACCACTGCCCGGCTTCTGTATTTATCTTAAACTTTAAAATATGTTTATAAAAAAGGTGACATTTCCTCATAAATGATTCAAAATGGTTTAGGACAATTACCATTGTGTACCATAACTCCAGCTCTTACAGTAGTTTCTTACTGTTTCTCACAAATATTAAAATACTTTGTAATTGGATCATATTATTTAAATACATGGAAAATATATTCATTGCACTTGTGTTTTTTATTATTTTCTGTCATAGGCCATGCACACATGTGGGTGTAGGAAGACAGTTTTTGAGAGTCTGTTCTTTCCTTCCACCATGTGAATACTATGGATCAAACCTAAATTTTCAGGCTTGCCAGCAGATGCCTTTACTTAATAGTTCTCTAGGCCCCAAAATATTTATATATTAAAGAGAAAAAACATTTAAAGAAAAAAATTTATCTATATGGTCTCACCATAGGTCCTAAACATGTCTATAAATACATGCTTAAATAATAGTTTCCACTCTCTTTTCTCTCCTTCAATTTCTAAACTCTTAGGTGGTCACTAGAAAGTGAAAAATCTTGTTCACATTCATTTGCACTTAAATCAAATGAATGTATCTTTATGAGAGTGTTAGATATTAAGGAATCCTACTGAGCCCAAGAAACAGATTTGTCTTTGAAGAATCACATTGTCTTTGGCCAAGCACAAACTTCAAGTCCCAGTGGCTTTTATGAAAATCATATTAGTGTAATAAATTTCTTTATGGGAAAAATACATGTATTTTCTATTTGCATTACAATGATATAAAAGAATGACTTTTTAAATGAGTGGGTCATGTATATACTTTCTAATTTGATCATAGTTTTGTCATGTTTTGGGTTATACTGAGACAAGGACTCACATATCCTAGACTTTCTTCAAATTCACTATGTAGCCAAAAATGACTTCTGATCTTCCTGCCTCTACCTCCTCTCCAAGTGCTTAGATTACAGATACCCACCACCACGCCTAGTTTATGTGGTGCTGAGCATCAATCTGAGTACTTTGTGAATGCTAGGTCAGCACTCTGCCAACTGAGCCTCTATCTCTCCACACATTTATCTGTGTGATTACTTCAGCAGGTTATGTTCTCTTCTTCATATACAGGCCAAAGACTTGTAACTTGAAGTTTCCCATTTAGCATTTCACACAGTAGGTGTTTGATAGCAGTTCAGTTTTATACTGGAAGTATATTAAGTCTCTCTACTTTTTGTTCTATTATTTCTTTGGGAGTTTCATACAACATGTTTGGATCTTCCTCAACTCCTTCCCCCAAAGCTTTACAGATCCACTTCCCTTCCTTGTCCACCAAACTTTGTTTCCTATTTGTTTTCTAATCCTCCTTCAGCACTAATTTATGTTGCACACACATTTTTGGATTTGTGGCCTTCTGCTGAAGAGTGGTTGAGGTGACTTACCAGAGTTTATACTCTTAGAGACTCTCATTCTTAACACTTTCAATAGCTCCACAGCTAGGGATAGGATTGTATGATTGACCCTCCTCTCCATGCTAGGATTTGGTGTGGCTTGGATTTGCACACATTTTGTAAATGATGTCCCAACTGATATGAGCTACATGTAGAGAATATTGGATAACCTCAGGTATCATCCTAAAAAAATGCTATTGCCTTCCTTGATACTGAGTCTTTCTTTAGCCTGGAGCTCACAAATTAGACTAGACAGATTACTCCCAGCTCATTGTCTTTTTTTTCTTTTGGTGGCAGGTGGAAGGGGATCATGGTTTCCAGAAATTGAACTCAGATCTGTTTTCTTTCCAGGAAATAAGCCGTGATCAGGGCACTCTTAAAATTTGCTCTTATACTTTTAGATTTTACATAGGGAATATGTTGCAAATGTCTTTATTGTGCCACATTTCAAACACCATTTAAAATCCTTAACTATATGCATTATGGAAATTTCAACATATTGTAAATATTTGTGATATCTACCATGCTAATCGTTTTTGTGCATCATTTCTAAGTCTCATAACAATGATGGTTTTCATTACTATGCTACAAATGAGATTTGTTCAGGAAATATCTCCATCTCAAAATATCTCCATCTTCTGACTCTGAATAGACATTAGACTCTGAATATCAGTACTGATATGATGTCTATGTTGACATTGCTTTCACATAAGAGAATATTTGATGAGCTGTGGAAGATATTAATAGATGAAAATCAGATTCTTAAAAACCTTTTTATTAATGGAAGAAACATATCCTTCTTAGCATTTCACTACTTCCTCATAATACCATTTTGAAATATAAAGCAAATAATTATACCATAGCCTGCTACATACATAATGGTCTAACACAATCTGAGGCTAAACTATATCTCTTATTTCACCAATGCACTTAGTACTCTTGTCTACCATGTGGCAAAAACCCAGTTCAAAATTCAAATAGATGTACTTGTATAATATGCATCTTCAATATAAAGAAAAATAGGATGATGGAAAGATGGTTCCATGGATAAAGATATTTGCCACCAAGCTTGAGGACCTAAGTCTGAGTTCAATCACACATGGTGAAATAAAGAACTGACGCTATGAATCTGAGGATTCATCTTTGTTTATGGTTTTGTAAAGGCAAATCACTCATATAAGTTTTGCAATTAGAAATAACAGCATACTTCCAAAAGCAAATCAGAAAAAAATTAAGCCTAATTCAAGCACAAATAGAATTGATACTGCTATAATTTGGATGCCAGAACATTATCCAACAATAGAACATGCTGATATTTGCTCATGAAGATACATTTATAGCTAAGCTCTTTTTTAAAATCTCCAAATAAGCCAGGCGGTGATGGTGTATGCCTTTAATACCAGCACTCGGGAGGCAGAGCCAGGCAGATCTTTGTAAGTTCGAGGCCAGCCTGGTCTACAGAGTGAGATCCAGGAAAGGCGCAAAGCTACACAGAAAAACCCTGTCTCGAAAAACAAACAAACAAACAAAAAAACCTCCAAATATTTATTTACAAACAAACATGCAAAAAAATATAGTGAGTCAATAAAGCCAAAATCAAAATTATTTACCAAGTTCATAAGATTAATTGTTCAATATTAAGTAGCTCAGTTGTGGGGCTGGAAAGATGGCTCAAAGGAAAAAGTGTTTGTCTTACAAACATGAGGACCTGAATTTAACCACTAGTACCTACCTAGAAGATCTGAGCATGATAACACGTGCTTATAATCACAGTTCCAGGAAGCAGAGATTGGAAGATCCCTGGGGATCTCAGTCAACCCAGCTCAGTCTACATGATATGGAAATTTACACACCAGTGAGAGACCCTGTGTCAAAAAATAAGGTGGATAGAGTCCTATGATACCACAGTCGAACACACACACACTACACATCACATTCAAACACACACATACAGAGAGTGAGAGAAGACAGACAGACAGACAGAGACAGAGACAGAGAAACAGAGAGACAGAGAGACAGAGAGAGACAGAGACAGAGATAGAATAGAGTTTACATACATTTTCCTCTCTGTGGTTCATTGATGTGGTGCTAGGTTCCTGGTTCTCAGTGTGGCATTGTTGAGGTGGTGGACTATTCTGATCTATCAATCAAAAGCACTATTAATAATAAGGTACATAAATTTGGTTCAGTATAGTACTATGACTGAGCACTTGAAGAATAGGCTCTGCATTTCCTTGCTGGCACCACAGCTTAAAATAACCAATTCAATCTAAACTAAACATAACACCTGCAGTACAGAAATATAACATCCTTTTAATATGACTTATTGCAACTTGTGTAGTCAGTAAAGTTTTTATTTAAACACATGCCAAGTTGTAAAGGACATGCTTATTTTTAACATAATGTGTATATAATATTCAGTATCTAATAATATAATTTGTATTTCTAGATTTCAGTGCACTGTAGTTTTAGAAATTTTACAACTTTTTAAACATTTTATAGCTATATTTTATTTATATATTTTTAGGGAAATTACTTATGTTAAGTATTTTGGGACAATTTTATTCTGTTAAATGTTCTTTCTGTCGATGAACTGTGGAATGCCTTTAAATTGCAGTATACAAATTACCTTCATGTTGAACGGAGTAGTGAAGATGGATTTCATGACTACAGTGACTGCATTATTCACATGCATTGTCTATCAAATACTGTAAAATTGGAGTCCCCTCAAAACGTATCTTTAGGAATTCACATGCTTCTGGGGAAGTAATATCTTGGCAACAAAATAAATTATTTCAATATAATCATTCATTGAGGATAAACCAATAAAAAATTCAACCTGTTTTCCACAATGAGTACAATTCATGAGGGCCATAAAAAAGTGTGTCAAGAAATTAGCTTTGTGTCGTTGACATCAATGTGGAATAGTGTATAACTAATGAAACGAGTGACAAGAAAATAATGAAATATCAGTGAGAATTAATATGCTGCTCTTCCCATTTCTAAAGGCGTTTAGGAAGAAGGCCGAAAGTCTAATGGGTCATGAGGGTGATTATTTCCAGCTTGTAATTTTAAAATAACCATTGATCATGTTACTTTATAGAGTTACCAATCGCTTGCACATGCTGACTGTGTGGCACGCCAAGTTTCAACAGCCAGTTATGCTAATCCCTGACAATAAAAACTACCCAGTGTGAAGTGAATTACTGCACTGCTTCTCAGGGCTCCACATCCTCTCCCGTCATTGATTGTTCAGACTTTTTTCTGGTTTAAGAACTATTCAATCTCTCTCTCTCTCTCTCTCTCTCTCTCTCTCTCTCTCTCTCTCTCTTCTCTCTCTCATACACACACACAGACACACACAGACACACACAGACACACACACCATCATTGTGCACTTGATGTGAGAACTTCTCTAAAGAAGTAACTACACACTACTCACAACAATTTGTAACTTATTTCATAGAAACCATTTCTGCCTCATTACTCTAAATAATTAATGAATTTGAAAAATTAGTATGCAAGTTGGAAATTAGTAGAATACATGCTGGTGCAGGGTATGTTCTAGGAATCACATTAGACTCTAGGGTGAAAAATGAATTTCTAGCTCTTTAGACAATTGTGTAGAGACAAAACTGGTTTCATTGTTTCTTTATTTCTAAATATTTCTTAATTTCATCATTTTTTTATTTTATGGCTATCTGCTGAAGAAGAAATTATTTTCTCCAAGTAATTCTATTTACTAGTTTCTTCAATCTCAACTCATTCATTTTTAACATTTCTTTTTTATATATGTTTTTGGTTTCACACAGGAAATCTATTTATTGGTCCCTTTGTGCTTATGATAAGTGGTCCTGGATAAGTGTAAGTTGAGTTTTTTTTGTCCTCAGACGTTTTAGTCATTTCTCTCTGTCTAATTCTTCTCAATCAAGTAATATTTCAACATTGTTTAGTGAAATAGATCAAGAAGTAATTTTAATAACATTATTTTGCCACAAGTAATTCTGACAACAAATCTGTAAATGTGATTTCTACATTTCCAGGTGGTGAACAATATTTCTAGAATCTCATACATATGTTAAAGGGGACTTTAAGCATTCATAAGATCATTAGTGTACAAGAAGAAGAAGCTTGTTTGAGGATTTAGTTTGGTTTCGGCCCATGGGACATTGCTTCACTGCTTTGGAGTGTGTGGTAGGAGTAGACAGCTGAGTAGTCTATTTCAGCTCATGGCTGCTGGGAAGTGAACAGAGAAGCAAGAAACGGCTAGGACCCAAGGATCACTTGAAAGAATGCATTCCCAGTGATTTGATTCCTTCTACAGGACTGACCCCTAATAATTCTATCACCATTCTCTATAGCCCTCGGCTAGGGACCAAATAACACAAACATTTGGGACTTCAGGAGATATTCAAAGTCCAAATAACTTCAGTGGACAAGGTCAGAAATAAAATGAGCTCTTGGAAAATGTGTCCATTCTCTTTGTTATGGCACAATAAATGATATTAAAAATTCATAGCAGTGCAATAATGTATGTTAAGAAATCACTTATTGATTCATAATAGCCTTTGCTCTTGAAAAGATTATAAAAGAAGCTGGGCATGGTAGAGTGAACCTGTAATCCCAACACTCAGTGGGCAGAGGCAGAAGGGTTACCATGAGTTTGCAGCTGGTCTTGCCATATAACATGACTCTGTCTCAAAACAAAAATCTTAAGATTGAAAATATGTTATGGGTAGGAACATTATACACCACAGCTGAAAATATAAACTTGTACAGACAGGCATTATGGAAATAAAGGTTTTCTCAAAACACTAAAAACAGAACTGAAATGTCATATGAGCCAGCTATGCTAAGATATAGATAGATAGATAGATAGATAGATAGATAGATAGATAGATATACCAAAGAGATGCTATGTCAATATACCATGGAGATATTATTATAGCTACAATATTCATAGTGGCCAGGTAATGAAACTAGCCTAGGTGTCTATATATATATATATATATAATTGTGTATATAATATATAATAAAATATATTTTAAAAATTTATATATATAATAATATATAAAGTATATATAATATATAATAATGGTATATATATGTAGTGGCATTTTACTCTGATACAGAAAAAAAACAAAATGATGCTATTTGTGTGAAAATAGTTGAAAGTTAGTATGTTAATAAATATCAACCAAACTCAGAAAGAAAAAAAGTTTCATCTCATACTCAAATCCTAGATTTAAAATTCTCTCTCTCTCTCTCTCTCTCTCTCTCTCTCTCTCTCTCTCTCCCTCTCTCTCTTTGTGTGTGTGTGTGTGTGTGTGTGTGTGTGTGTGTGTGTGTGTGTGTGTAAAGAAATATAGTCATATATTAAATAGAGAGAGATAATGGTGAATGTCTCTAGAGTTCTTAAAGAAGATAAAAATTGAAACATTGCAGAATAAAGGAAAAACAAAAGAGAACATGGAGAAACAGTAAGACCCATACATTTTAAATACCTTGAATGTGAAGAAGACAGTAGGTAAAACGAAAGGAAACTTTTTGAAGTCCATCCTATCTAAATTGTGCTGTCCACACATTATTTTATTTATTTATTTTGTTTTATGTGTATAAGTGTTTCCCTTGCGTGCATCTACGGGAACCATGTATGTGTCTGGTGCCTGAAGAGGGCAGAAAGAGATCAGAATCCCTAGAACTGGAGCTATGATGGTGATGAGCTACATACGGATACAAGTAACAGACCCTGGGCCCTCTGCCAGAGCAACAAGTACTCTTAACCAGTGAGCCATTTCTCCAGGCCTGCCCTTGGACATCAGATGAGTCCTTTTACTGGAACTGACCCACCAGGGACCACATCCTTTAAAGAAAAAAAAAAAAAAAAAGAAATCTTCCTCTCCCAGCAGTTATCATTAATAGTGTCTCAGTTCGGGATGGAATTTCCTGCCAAATTCCCTTTTCTATGGAGAGATTGTGGCTGGCAGGAATTGGAAGAGAGCAAATATGATTAAAATACACTGTATGGGTCCTTTGTGTAGCTTGGTCTGTTTGTGGGACTCCTAGCAGTGAGATCAGGACCTGTCCCTGGTTCTTGAGCTGGCTTTTGGGAACCCAATTCCCCAAGCTTGGTTGTCTTGCCCAACCTTGATGCCTGGGGTAATGGGGTGGGGAGGGACAGGATGAGATGGAACAGGGCTTGGTCCTGCCTCAACTTGATGTGCCATGCTGTGTTGACTCCACTGGGAGGCCAGCCCCTTTCTGAATGGATATTGGAAGAGTGGATGGGGGAAGAGGTAGAAGGGAGGTGGGGGAGTAGGGAAAAGGAGGAGTGGAGGGAGGGAAAACTGTGATTGGTATGTAAAATAAATGAAAAAAATTAATAAAAATGCACTGTGTGAATTTCTCAAAGAAAAACAAAATGAGAAAAAAATTGAAGTAACAAGCAAACAAAAGACTAAAACAGTTATTTTCACTTGTCTTCATGACTTGTAGCACATTTGTAGAAGGACAGGGAGTTTAGCACACTTATACAACAGATTACAGCATGATTAATAAATATTTATGTTAACTTTTTAAGTTGTTTCACCCTGAGAAAAGTGGAAAAATGCTACAGACATGTACAAAAGCAGTAACAAGGGAATTGGAATATCAAGGGACAATTTATCATGCCAAACATTAGAAATATTGGCTGGAACGGAATCCACATTCAGACATCATATGCATTCAGGTTTTGATCATCACAGACTCCCTTTGCTTCTACACAATAAAAAATATAAACATGCTAGAAACTCAAGCGCTTCCTGCAGCTGTCATCACTGTTCCTTTGCTGGGAAATTAGTCGTGCATTACAACATGAGGGTGTGCGAAATGTTTCTTGAGCAATGGGGGTGAGTTTACGTTTACAATTGGGTGCATTGACAGATGTTTCACAGCCCTGTGAATGACCCAGGCAACGCCAGTTCTCCACACTAACAATCTTTACTCAGTATCATAGAAGAGATGTGTACACATACATGCAATGGCAGGAGGAAAGAGTCCAGACTCTTCCTCTCTTCCTCTCCATTTTATTTTTTAAAGAGTCTTGTATTAAACTCAAAAATCATCATTTTGGTTCTGTTGGTTAGCCAAAGAATGCTGCCTCTCTCCCCACCATGCCCTCCCAGTGGCCATGCAAAACTTGAGTTTTACACACACACACACACACACACACACACACACACACACACTCACCTGACTTTTACATATTGCTAGGATTTGATCTTCTTGATTTCATAATATGCACTCTTGCCCCCTAACCCATATCCACAGTACCAAATTATTATTCTAAAAAAATCTGGTTTTGCCATTAATTAAAGGAGAACTCTGATTCTTAGATGAAGCAGAAAGAAAATACTTGCAGGCTCAGACAATTTGCTTGGGTTCCTAACAATACCATCTTGAGTTTTAATCACAGCTCTTTGTTTATAAAATAAAGTTAAACAGTGCTTCGTAATGACTTTCAAGTTCATTTCTGTGAGTTAGTTAATCTATAATGTTTTGGCAATTGCCATTAATCACTGCTTAAATATGGATATGGAATAATGAAGTTATTCACCACTGTTATTTCAAAAAGGAAGTTTGGGCATCTGTGACCTTAAAATGTTTTTATACATGATATTTTATTGTTTCTACTAATGTGCTTTCCTCCAAAATATAGAATTTGAATTTTGGAATTTGTGTTTTTCTTTGGTAGGCTTCCACTCAACAAGTTTAAAATTCCTATTTGGAAATTGGTTGATTTACCAGAAATAGGATCACTGTAGATGTAATAAAATTGACAATAGTATACTCTGTATAAGCCTATAAACACTCACAATTACCTCTTGACTCTAGTGATTTGCACCATAAACTTGTATAGGCAATGGCTTTTACTGTTGGAACTAATCAAGACTGTGCCACAGTATTTGGCAGATTAGAAATGTGTCAACCATTTATTTTCTCATCACTCTTTCTCCTCATTTAACTGGGTACTTTACTAAAGAAACAAAAAATACAGTAGATTAATTTTGAGTTAGCATAATTGACTTTTATTTCATTGTTTAGCTTAGCATGGAGTTTTAATTATTAGATGTGGTAGATGATATCCCAAAGTTTCAACAACCACCAAGAAAAGAAGAAGTTACACTTAAGTTCTAATGAACACAAAAACACATTCTAGGAATTTAAACATGAATCAAAATTATAGGGCATTATCCAAGAAAACTAAACATAGTATCCTTTGTTATTCCTTGTTCTTAATCTAGCTAAACAGACTACAAATTCCCTTTGCAAAAGATGAAAAGAAAGTTGAAAGTTCTCTTGACATGAGCAGATATCCTCTTACAGAAGGGAGTTGCTGTCATTTGAGTATTTCACCAAAGTCAGCACATCCATAATCACAGATACACCTCTGTATGTGACTTTGACCTGCAGGAGGAGAGTTCCTAGATCAAGGATAATGCACAAGCTTTGAAAAGGGTGGTTATAAGGAGAAAGTGGAACATGAGTGGTGCTGAGATCTAATCCCAGCTGTAGGGCATTTTTTAGCCTTTTTCTGACTCTGAAGATTCAGCCAAAGGCTTCCCAGGATCATAGTGGAAAGCGGGGAACCACTGAACAGTTTCGTGGATTCTGTATTAAATGGAGGCATTCCTGAGGTTACTATGTCAGCTATGACCTTGTATTCATGTCACTTTGTTATTTGCAAAGCTGACATATAAGTAGATACTGTCATGCTGTTTATAACCCTGTGAACTAAAGCTTGGAATATGACACTCTACAAGTAATGTTGATTGAAGGACTTGCAGAGACTTTGCTATCCATAAACTCAGTTGTTTTCTATTATTTCTGGAATCTAGTTCTCTCACAGACTAAAGTTCTATAAGAATATTTTCATAGATCAATAGAGAAATTGGCAAAATAGAACAACATTTGAAACTTATGCATTAATAAAGTACCAGTTAAAGAAACTGGGGCCATGAATTTGAAAGAGAGCATTTTGGGGGGGGGGGCAGGAGGAAGGGGTCATGGCAATATTTGGAAGTAAGAAAGGGAAGGTTGAAATGACATATTTATAATTAAAAAATAAGAAAACAATGTTATGAGTTTGAAAATATATTCTTTAAGGATAACACTAAGAATTCTTTCTAAACATTACACACCCTCTATATTGTGATTTAAAAAATGACATCTTTTTTCCCCAATAATGCCCATTAGAAAATGGTAGTTTTGTGCTTTTAGCATTCTTACTTGGTATAATATTAAACTTACAGTAATAATATTTTCTCCAAAATTTGTTTACTGAAAGGTATTCTTGTCTACCATGTACAAAGATGGATGTACTGTATAATTTGCAGGATTCATAATATAATAACATCTAAAATGAAAAATATCAGATTAAAAACTTAAGAACATTCTTACCTTAAATTATCTAAAATACTCCATTTTCCTAGAGAAAAAAAAAGTTTCTATAGAAAATATTTGATGCCAAGCATATTGACTCACACCTTTAATCTCAGCACTTGGGAGGCAGAGGCAAGCAGATCTCTGTGAGTTCAAGGCCAACTGTATCTACAGAGTGAGTTCCAGGATAGCCAGGGCTACACAGAGAAATCCTGTCTCAAAAAACCAAAATAAATAAATAAAAATATAAAATAAAATAAAAAAAGAAGAAAATATTGAATGCTTTGAATTTATTTTTGAATGAATGTATGTTCAGTATGCTTGACAGGAATCAGAAAGACATGGTTGGTGGAAAATAAGACAAGTTTCCATTATAAAACTGGCAGCTGGAAGATACTGAAAGAAGACAAGTATCATGTCAGGCATGGCGGCAAACTGTAATCCCAACTCTTGAATGACAGAGCCAGTCGGCTCTCTGTGAATTGAAGGTCACTCTGTTCTGCTTAGTTAGCTCCAGGCTAGACAGGGGAAATGTAATGAAGTCCTAGATACAAAAGATGGGGGAAGAGGAGGATGAAAATTAGTAGACAGTCCAGAATCAGCTGGATCCATTGGCTTGGCCTCTGCTGAATGTAGTACATCATGACAGATGGAAGAGAACCAAGTGAGTGTATGGCTCCACAATTCCTTTTCAGGGCATTCACTCTATTACCCAAGGTTGTCCCACTAGACCATCAATCCTATGGTATAATTTCAAGGATCAAACTCAACATATGGGTCTTTGGGAGGATGTAGAATCAACCCATGAACCATATAGAACCATATTTGGAGGGGTATTTGAACCATAGCAAATTCTCTCTCATATGAGTTGAACCAACTTGTTGGGGAAGCTTCCTTCAGTGCAAACAATTCCCACCCAGTAGAAGTAATGGAAACTCAAGAGAGGGGATTATAAAATAGATAGGCTGAGAGAAAAATGCCTGGGAACACAGCAAGTATAAAGTGTGACGTGTCACACCAGCATATGCTGAGATGGTTTGTACAGGGAATTTGAAACACTGAACAGTATGGATTTCTAGAACTTCCCTGGAGGAATAATTGCTGGATATTTGTAGAGTCCCCAACAGTCTTGTGAGAGCTGCATAAGCTACCATTCCAATTCTATCATCAGCAACATTTTAAAGAACTTTTGGCAAGCCTCTCAGGAAGGAAAAACTTCATTCTGGGAAATTTCTCTAGAACATAAAGGAGAAAATATGATAATTCATACTTTCTTATAAATTTGACTTAGCCAGGACTAAGAGCAAGAACAGGACACATTAAAAATTAACTAAACACCTTACAGTAAAATCAAGAAATTTTCTAAATGAAAGTATTGACAACAAATCCACCTCAATAATTTTTAAAAGAATATCAGCTGGGTATAGACTATTATAGAAATTATGGTTGAATTTTTAGTATGTATTATTCACCTTCAGTAGAAATCCTTTGAAGAAAAATGTGCATAACAATTGTACAATGGCCATCTTCCATCCCAAGGAATGAAAAACTAATAGAAGACAAAAAAAAAAAACAAAAAAAAAAAAAGAGGGTTACAATTGAGATTTTTGAAACAGTAGCCCTAGAGTATCAGAATCAATACTCAGGCTGTCACAGGACAGTAATTAACCAGGTCATTGTGGGAAGTGATCCTTGCAGAGATTTTTTTTTCAGAGTTTTGGGTTCAATGGTCTTTTGTGGTAGTTACAGTCATCAGGAACCATTGCTTTGCAACCTCTCAACTTCCCTATGTTTTGTTTGTTTATTTGTTTGTTTACGCTCGTTAGAGTTAACAGAAGGTGAATGAATTGCTATTAAAACAAATTTTGTAGATTTCATGTATTTTTAGAAAGATGAATTAGAAAATTTAGGAAAGGGAACTGCAAAACCTTGTGAAAATAGGCTCTATGCTATGCGCAATTTTTCATTGTTCAATTAACTTGGTGTCCAGTTTATTACATGAACATCATTTTCATGTCTCAGGCATTATTTTAGAAATCTGTAGCTAAAATAAAGAATAATACTATATACTGGGCCATAGAAAGCTTGATATTTAGTGGGAGAAAGAAAGTACTTCAAAAACATGTAGTTTATAGCCATAGTAAGTGCTGCAAAGCAGGAAACTGATGTCAGCAGAAGATATCTAATCATGAAGATGGTGGTCAAATAGAAAAAAAAAGGAAGAGAAAAACAATCTAAATTGAGTTTAATTAACCTACCACCATTGTCTAGACTCCTACAGTCTTAGGAGTTAAGGTAAAAGTAGGCAAGACAGAAAACAGATGATGGGGGCTAAAGAGAGACAGCACAGCAGGGTGATATCAAAATATAGAACTACTATCAAGACAAAAAGAAAACAAGAATGTGAGCCATGTGCACATTCATTGACGCACAATCTTCTTCTGTCATTGACAATACAATTAAAAACATTCTAAGCATCCCAGAGCCTAAAGCCTAAAGAATAGGGCACATTCAGATGTCAACAGCAACGCAGAGCCGAACAAAGGTGTGCTTTAATTACATTTGTTGCTTGAAAACTATAATTCTGGTCTTCTAATTATTCATTTCATGATCTTTTTTTTTTTTTTAAGCTGAGGATCGAACCCAGGGACTTGCGCTTGCTAGGCAAGTGCTCTACCACTGAGCTAAATCCCCAACCCTCATGATCTTATTTTTATGGACACTGTTTGGAAACTAAAACAAAAAGGCCCGTCATAGGACCACTGGTGTAGAACATATGTAAGAAGTGTACACAGGTGTCTTCTATTTTTCCAGAAGCTGTCGCAGACAAACAAAAGGGGGGGGGGGCTGCCATCATCAAATAATGTTGTATCTAATAAATATTTAATAACCTTGGGTTATTAACATAACCAAACTGTATAGATAATGATCTTCTGCATAAGAAAGACGGAGATAAATTGCTGTGGCATTTCAGAGGAGGGAAAGGAGCAGCTAGTGGGAAGGGCCATAGAAACTACCTCCATCATCAGACATGTAATTAGCCCTGGAGGCTGGCTTTCAGGAGGCCTGAATGGATCATCTGATGCTCTCCATCAAAGTGTGTAGGTTTCATCCTGAATGTATAATAATCAGATTAATTGATCCACTGAGGATTTGCAAAACTATTTGCCTTAAATTTTACTAATTTGGAAGTGCTAATCTCTTGTACCTCACAATGTATAAAAATCTTATAAGAAAAATCATACAGCCTTAGGATGGATTACAAAGATGTATATTTCCCCTCATTTTCTTGTATTTCTAAGGGTATTTTTTATACTTATTGAACGTGTTTATGCCAGGGAGTTTCTATGTTTCAGTGAGTGTGGACACCAGAGGACACAGTTCTCTCCTTCCACCATGTGGATTCTGGGAATCAAACACCAATCCTCAGACTTCGTGGCAAACACCTTTATCCAGTGAATCATCTCACTAGCCCTTTTCCATTCATTTTACCCAATCAGTTACTTAAACAGTTTTATAAATGAGGCATAGCTGCTTAGAAGCTTATGAAAGCTTATGAAGAATCTTCTCAAAGCTTAACCAGGGCTCTTGAGTACTTCTCAGTCTCTAAGGCAATCTTCCAGATTCAGGAATTGTTTAGAGCCAAGTGAACATCTATATTAAGAGAGAAAAAAAAAAAGAAGAAAAATCATACTGTCTCTTTCTCTTAGTAGTCATTGCTGCTGGTTATGGAGATGAATTCATTTGCTTTTTTGGGTCATGAACAAGAACATATAGACCTTTGTCTGTCTTCCTTCATGTTTGTGTAATGATATACCAATGTTTTCTTACAGATAACTCCATAAGAAACCAGACATGGTTTACATTTCTGCAATGGTCATGAATGTATGTCTATTTTCAGAATATCTGGTTAATGCACTTTGAAGGTCACAGTATCAAGTTGTTTTAACATCATTTTTACAATAAAAACCAATGGAAGTATTGACCAGTATAATTCAATGACTTCATTTAGATTAATGCCACAATTTTTACTATGTCTCATAAATATACAATTGATATTCATTTCTCTTTTGGAATATTTTGAACCTATGATTAAAAAAATAAACTAGGACCTGTTCACTGGAGATTTAAAATATATGCTAATAAGACTTGACCTGGAGGTAACAGTCATGAGCACATTTTTGCATATTATCTGTTACTTTGACTAACCTTCAATATGAAAATGTAAATAAGTAGGCAAAGGAAAAGAGGAAAGGCCTTCTTGTGTAAGCTGATTTATTTTTAGCTACTTAAAACTCCAAACTGTTTCATCCTCTGCGTATAGACAATCAATGAGCAGACACATGCTAAACAATCTACTGCAGGAAAAAAGCTGTAGAAAAGAATGTAATTTGTAAGTAATTGGAATTTAAGGTTTTACAATAACTCTTGTGATATTCAGTATAGAAATATTAATTAATGCAAAATTATTCCCATGTATAATTAACCTTACAACTGAAGTTAACTATTAAATCTCTTATTTGCCATCTCTTCAAATCTTTACTCTGCTCTAAACATATCTTGAACTAAATTTTAGCTGGGGCTTAGGGCAGATGCGTTTGTGTGTTTATTTGCACATATGTATGTTTATATTTAACAATGATAATTGTAAAAAAATAAGAGATCATGAATTTGAGAGCAAATGAGGGAGTGAGAAGAGTTATAGGGAGGAAGGAGGAGATGATTCAGGTTTGTTTTATTTAAATCAAGTTTAAAAATAATATTTGTGAGATATTAAATATTTCCATACTTAATATAAACCATCCCGTGGAAATTATTCATATTAATATACAATTTAGTATTATAACATACAATTTGAAATAAAAAAAAAATCTCATGCTGTCATAGGGCAAATTGTATATTAAGAGTTCATTTCTTTCTCACACCCCCTCCTCCATCTTTTATGGACTGAGGTTCTCTAATGGGGTACAAGTCCAATAATGACTCATCACAACTTCAGCCAAATGCTTCATATATGCAGAGATAAGTGTGGGTTCTTATAAATGGGGCATTCTACCTTTGGTATTTATTCATCAATATTAAGTCACACCTGAGAATATGAAGTTGAAGGAAAGGGAGATTGATACTGATCTACCCAATGATCTGCCCTAGTCCCCTGCAAGACATACTTAAGTTGTATTTATGGAAGTATTTAACTCCTTAATACAGATCTATGTGGGAGCATAGGAAAGAAGGGAAACTCTCAAATTGCTTTCATAAATCAGGTGAAACACTGGTCTAAGGCCTTCACAAAAATTGTGCTAAGGAAATTTCACATTAATCTCACTTATGAATATTGATACAAAAGGATCTTAAATGAAGTGTTTGTGCCTAGAATCCAACAGCGCATCAATCATGATTACAAGCTGTGTTTGTTTTATAAAAAAAATAAAACCAAACAATCCTCTTACCTCTACTATGGATATCAAAAAGAATTCTCTAATATCAATGGCCTTATTTTCATTTAAACAAATTATTAGATTTGTTTTATTGTTTTAGCGTTGCTGATTATCTGCAATTAAGAATAAATGCATTGCACCCTTTACTGTGAGTTTGGGTACATTTACTGTTTCCAAATTCACTCTTTTTCTTTATTTGTAAAACAGGAGACCACAACAGTATAATGGTTAATCTTCACTTCAGCTTGACTGGATTTAGAATCACTTAAGAGTCTGGGAGAGCATTACTATCTGGGAGTTGATGAACGTGTTTTCAGAGATTAATTTGCTTACATTTTGCCACTACATACATTGTTTATTACTGAGTCAAATATGGTACTGTGTGATTTTTTTCCTTGTGGAGTAACTACTAATTTTTCTGATCACTTGATTCCTAGTTGGTTGTGTTCATCTGAATGTAAAGTTAATATATTTAGTCAGACCAGTAAAAGCTACCATACTCTCATATTTTTATCATCACTCCTAAATTCTTTTGAGTAGAACAAGGTGACCCTTGTAATGATCAATCATGAAAGTTAACTTGAGATTTAGAAGCATCCTGGAAACAAAACTCTGAGTATAGTGCTCATGGGTTTTATAGATTAGTCTAATTGTAAGGAGGGGACACACCCTACAATGTGGGCAGTAACTTTCCATGGGGGTTGGTCCTGAACTGAATGAAATCATGAAAAACTGAGCAGCAGCACCCATATCTCTGCATCTTGACTGTGGTTGCAGTTCAGTTGTCTTAAGCTTCTGCCTACATGTTTTCACCAGTAGCAACTTCAAACAGCCTGCCTAAAAAACCTTTCTGTCTTAATTACTGCTGTTATTGTAAAAAAGACATCAAGATCAAGGCAACTTATAGAAGAATACATAGAAGAATACACTTAGTTGGGGGTTTTCTTATAGCTTTAGAGAGTTTGTTCATTATCATCATAGTGGAGAGCACATTGCTACAGGCAGGCATGGTGCTGGAGATGTAGCTGAAAGCTATATGTTGATCCACAGGCAATAGGCACACACACACAGAGAGAGAGAGAGAGAGAGAGAGAGAGAGAGAGAGAGAGAGAGACTGAGAGACAGAGAGAGACAGAGAGAGACAGAGAGAGACAGAGAGAGAGAAACAGTGGGCCTGGGGGGAGATTTTAAAACCTCAACTCTCATTGCAATGGCACACTTCCTCCAACAAGGCCACACCTTTTCTAACAAAGCCATACTACCTAATCCTTCTCAAACAGTTCCTCTTTCTGGTGACTAAACATTCTATATGTTCCTACAGGGGCCATTCTAATTCAAAGCACTACACTTTTCTTCTTCAATTTTTATTCTGTAAGGTATTTTGTCTCAGTAACAGAATAAGTAACTAATACAGTCCTGACCAATGTTCACCAAATGTACTTAAGTATTGAGAAATATAAATTGCAATGTTGAAATTGGTAAAGAAGGATGATTTATGAAGTTTATTATCATGTAAGAATATTAATGAGCATTCATATCTCCATAAATGTGGAAAATTATATAATAATTGATCAGGGATGACAAAATTTACAACCCTGTAAAGTTAGAATTGACTTGCAGAAGCTTGTCAGAATATTGATCCAGTGCTATGACTTAAAAAATATCTTTTCCTTTTTTTACTAAAACATTCCATTCAGTATATAAAAATATTTAAAAAGAATAACTAAACCACTTTACAGCCTCTACCCCCATCCCCAGTTCTTCCTCTTTTCACAAATGCATTTCAACAAGTTTCACTTGAACCTGTCATCCCAAATGTTCCATCCAAAGTGCTTTTAATAGGGTTATGGAATTACATGGTGATTGTTTATCTTATTGATCTTTAACTTTCCAATAGTATTCACCATGAGCAGTCACATGCCCTATATTTAAAATCATTGCAATTGCTTTCAAAATCCCGCACTGTGCTGTCTTCCCTTAGATGTTGCTACGAGCTCCTTCTCCCCTCCTTTGCCTGCTTCTTATATTGTCCCCATTAGTCCTTGAACCTTTATCTTAGTCTACTTTCAATTACTCTCTTCTGGCTATATTCAGATTAAAGACTTTGGGATGATTTCACATCTATTTTCACCTAAGGCAGAGTCTTCATCTACTTTTCACAAATAACCCTCCTAGCTTTACTTTAGTCCTTGCCCAGGATTTCTCAAAACAGCAGTCAGTGTGAACCTCTTCAGAAGGAAGTCTTGGATCAAAGTTTCGACATAACTTATCTCCATCAGAGCCAGTGCCAAGCCTTAGGGTGCCTGGGACCAACTGAGTCTGCCCATCTGTTTGTATTCTAGTCAGTCACCCTGGCCTTCAAAACATCTCTGCAGCATTGGTTATTTCTTGTCCTACACTTTCTGCTCTGGACCATGTCTTTGGTAAATTCTCTAGAGCATTGCCTAAAGCAGGAGTTCAATAAAAGATTGCTGGAGAAAACACTGAAATACAAATGAATGAATGAATGAATGAATTGCCTTGTTTTTTTAAAAGCATCGATCCCTAATTATTTTCAAACTCTTCAATATAAATGCAAAATACCTTTTGATAAGGTCAAACACATTAGGCAATCTATAAAATTCAGTTTTTTTCTCAAGAGGGAATGAAGATAAATAGCAATGTGAAATCTCTCATGCTTATCCATTAGTCCCTTTTCTTTTTCACTGCCCCAACTTCAATTGATGCCATTATTTTATAGCTAAGATAGGAGAATAAGTGAGTGATGTCAGATATGAACACCATAGTGAGAGGTTTTCTTACAGTTTATATGGCTCTGTCAGAAAGTTCACAGCACTAAGACATTTTATCTCACATAAACAAAGTCTTATATTTTACTTACAGTCTTCAGTTACACTGTGTACAATATATAGAATAATGTGGTTCCAAGAAAATAATAATAAGCCTCTTATCTTCCAAATCACATCAAACTATTGTTGTGTTACACATTCTATTTAAAAAACAGTACATACCTCTCATAGAGTCCTTAAAGAGACACAGTTAGAACAACATATTTACAATATCTGGACCTATATTTTATATCTATAAAATGAAAAGTTTGAATTGCTGAAGTCTCAAATTGGCTTGCCAATATAGAAATCACTAATTCAACTTCTAGAACAATCCCTTGAACTAATTCAACACATTTAGGTTTAGGTGTTAAGTTTTCAGTGTTTGATTAAACTTCAAAGAGATAATTGTGCAGGATACGATAATAGTCTATAGGTTTGGCAGGCATATCTTACTGTCTCTGCCTTCCAGGCTGATAAAACATGGTCCAAAGTATATTGCAGAGCTTGAAATTATGGGCCTGGAATTATATAATTTGTCTCCCTCTGTAAGCCACACTAGTAGCCTCCAAAAGAGAGGCAGACAGTACCATTCCAAAGGTTACTGGTTTGAAAATTGAGAATAATCACTTTCTACAGTGTGCTTTGGGTTACTTTCCAGAAATGAAGGCATTTCTTTTAAAACTCACTATGTGCCACATAGAAGTGGAAGGGAGCTAAAGCACAAGAGTTCACAGTCCTGTCAAGATTACAAGGTTACACTAGAGGCAACTCTCTCAAGGAAAACAATCTGTTGCCAAAATGAGCCTTCTGATTTAAAATAAGTAGTTGGACATGAACTTGGTGTGGTGGTGGTGGTTGTTATCCTTTTATTTTTCTTGTTGGAAATTTTATATTGTGTTTGGTAGATACAACTAATACTCTGAAACAAAACTATAAATTTTGCGAAAAATAGAGTGAGTGATAAATAAAGTACTTTCCACTAAGTTAGGAATTAGCTCAATGAGAAGAATTTATAATTTATCCAAAAGATCAACATACATTTTAATTATAGTTTGTATTTATTTATTGCACTTATAAGAATCAAAGGACAACCTGGTAAGACTTAATTCTCTCCTTCCACCAGAGTATCACATTCAGGTCATCATTCTTGATGGAAGATGAGTTTAACCACAGACCATCTTCCCTTCCCAAATGTTCTTATATTGGACAGAAAATATTTAAAATATTATTCAGCCTTTACAATATTGCAGAAGCTTAAGCTGGGGCTTAATATTTGACTGGCATGTGGGAGGTCATGGGTTCGGTTCTCAGCATCACAAACAAATAATCAAATAAACATATTGAATAATGTGTTAATTATATATAATTATATGTTAATAGTAACATGTAATTATAAATCTATAAGTATTGTCAAGGAAAAACAACCGTTCTTTAAGCATGGAGCTTACAAAAGTGCTTTGTGCAAGTGAGTGCTTTGCAATCTTATTTCCTATTATGATAGATTATTTTGGTGGAAGAAATTATAAATACCATTGACACAATGGGAAAAGAGCAAGCACAGTTTTTGGTGTGTTAAATCAGAGTTTATGCATTTGAAAATGAAGCTGTGTAAATCAGGATACAAAAGTCATAAAGACTGTCTCTTTATGGACATTGATAATCACAGCTGTCTATTAAGTCCTTGCTGTGCATACAGCACACTGGTAGGTCATATGTTTCTGACATACTTGAACCTCTGAACTGGTAATAGTGAATTCTGAGGCTCCAGAAGTGTGACCCATGAAAACAGGGCTTGCAGATAAAAGCAGGCCAATTTCAATGGGTATCTACATTTACAATAAACTTCAGGGTAGAAGTCACCTTTGAGAGTCATTCAACAGAATTTCTTTTTCTCGGTGGGAAATTCTATTTTATACCTTGTCACTGTTTCACAGACAATAATCCTGTCAAGATCAATGTACGACCAGCACAGGAAATTACAAATAGAGTTAGGATTGCAAGTCCACCCACAAGACAAAAACAAATTTGCTTTTTTTGTAGTCTATTTCTAGACATGACCTCCCCTTGCTGCCAAGGTGGCTAGGAAAGTTGTAAAGTTGTATGACTATGTTGAAACTCAAGCTTAGCTGTGGTTTGTAGGTTCTGATTTTGTTATGTTTCTAATTTCTGTGAACAACTTTACTTACGTTTTTTGATCATAAAAATTTATGTTTGCTTGGCTTTGAAAAGTAAATATTCAATGTATATCTTCAGGAATTAAGATTCCACTTCTACATTGATTCAACTTGTTGAAAGAACGTAGCTCCCTGTGTTTCTGAGACTGGCTTCGTGTTTGTGGACTGTTTGCTGGAGGCCAACCTCAGGTCTTAGAAATACTCCAGGTACATCATTATGTGTTTAATTAATTTCATCATGGCCAATCAAGACTTCTAGTGCTTAGATTTTTAAAATTTTCTTTTCAAATTCCAATCAGAAAAATATAAATAGCTTTTATAAACACAAGCACACATCCATGCACTCGCAAACCACTGAGAGAGAGAAAGAGAAGAGAAGAGAAGAGAAGAGAAGAGAAGAGAAGAGAAGAGAAGAGAAGAGAAGAGAAGAGAAGAGAAGAGAAGGAAGGAAGGAAGGAAGGAAGGAAGACAGTGGACATAGAGTTGTATGGATGGGTGGGTAGGGAGATGGAGAATATCTGAAAGATACAAATACGATCAAAATATTTTGTATGAAAAAATGTTTTACATAAAAAATGACACTAGCTAGAGATCTCCCAGACAAGATCTCCCAGACAAGATTTCTATGTTAAAATCATTTGCTAATTTTAATTACATCTCCATAGTTTTTCTTTGTAACATAATATTGTAAGGGTAATGTGAGGTGACCAAAACTATGTAAGCTGTCTTAGAATTCTGCCTATCCCAGCCATATACAGTTTTCCATGCCCGTGTTCCAATTTGTATTCTTCATTCTTCTCCACCCAACTTATCCATGTTGTCTTCCATGTAGTCAATAAATCACTTTCTTCTTTTATTTATGTGAATGTGTATAGGTGCTCTCAGAGACCAGAAGAGGTTGTCAGATGCCAAGCTGGGGTTTCAGGCAGCTGTGAGGGGTCTGAGGAGGGTTCTGAGAATCAAATCTAGCTTCTCTGGAAGAGGAGCAAGTTCTGTGAATTGCTGAGCCATCTTTTTCACCACAATTAATCCCTTTCTTTAGACACTTTCAACTCGTTTGGCATTTTCTTATGTACATACATGACTAGCAAGATTCTAACTCAATTACCTGATATCTCAGCCCACTTTAGCTCTATATTAAACAGTTGAAACTGTTGCATGCCTCTCTTTCTGCATACACACACATATACATATATATGTATATGTGTATATACACATAGATGATAGATGGATAGATGGATAGATAGATAGATAGATAGATAGATAGATAGATAGATAGATAGATAGATAGATAGATGATAGATAGATAGATCATTCGATGGATGGATGGATGGATGGATGGATGGATGGATGGATATTTGGATAGATGGATAGATAGATGGGTGATAGAATATGAATAGACTCGTCTTGACTTCTTTTTTGAGACAGGGTTTCTCTGTGTAGCTTTGGAGCCTATCCTGGAACACGCTCTGTAGACTAGGCTGGCCTTAAATTCACAGAAATCTGCCTGCCTCTGCCTACTGAGTGCTAGAATTAAAGGCATGTACCACCACTGCCCAGCTCATCTTCACTTTTGACTCACAATCCTCCAGAGAGTTTTAGCTGCCAAAGGAAGATTCGCTCTGAAAGTAGGTGGCATCCTGCATGGATTTAGGGCCTGGACTGAATTGAAAGGACACATGAGTGGAGGCATCTCTCTCTCTCTCTCTCTCTCTCTCTCTCTCTCTCTCTCTCTCTCCCCTTCCTGACTGCACATCACAAACATTTTCCTTAATTTGCCTGGGAAATGCAGTCTACCCTTAATCTGAATATGCAAGATAGATGTTGCATTTGTGGAAGCAGTCATTGAAAACAGAGGGTTAAAATTAATGAAGTGTACAAATTATTCCCTATTATATGGTGCAATACCTAAGCACACCTTCATTGAACTTTAGGATTAAAAGATATAAAAATAAAAATAGGCAAATAAAAATAATAATAAATCCAGGGAGTCACAGAAAGAGCAACACATTCTTGATTCCTTTCCCCTTTTTCTTTTTCTTTTTTTCTTTTTTTCATTTTGAATCAGAAAACCTGCAGAGATTTTTTTCTTGTCCCTAATGCATGCACTTTAGACAAATGGAGAAACTAAAGAATAATGCCACAGAGGTAAGAGAATTCAATGTTACTTCATAAAAAGTGGCTTTGTTGGCACTATTCTCTTCCAACAGTGGGATTACTGAAAATAACGGGCTCCAGCACATTTTGTTCTTAATGTCAACAAAAATAGTTCCTTTGTCATCTGTCTTAATGGAGTGAGTAAGTCAGTCCCACAGAAATTAACAGCTAGGTTGAAAGCTGTCTGCCCCTCCTTGTAGACGTATACCTGAGTTCAAATGCAGCTTTCTTAGTGTGACTCATAGGCTGTGCTCAGTACAGCATGAGTGAGGGATTTCTAAAAGCCAACGTTGCATCCAAGAAACAGAAAGAAAGAAGCTAAATGAAAATTTTAAAAAAGGGGCTTATCTCTTCCACCTCTTTTCCATCCTAATGTGAGATGTCATTTCCCTTCTTGCTTCACTAGCCAACATGTCAGAGGTAAAAGCAGGAACAACCTAGATATTTCTTCTAACGGAAGTTACAGCGAACTGGTGAGTTTTAAATGTTAATGATTTTCATTCCTTGCAATATGAAAAGCATTCTAAATCTTTTTTTTAATTAATTCATGTGTACCATAAGGTGGAAAACTTCCTGTTGTGGATATAATTCATCTCCCATTTAGACTTAGTACTGAAATTTACTGATACCAGGGAAATCAGGGTCCCTTCCTGGTATTACTAGTTTCTTTAATCAAAGAATTTAAGAACATACTCAAATGGAAGCTTAAAGACAATTTTATTAGAGTTTAAAAGACAAGCTATAAAACTTAGTAGCTGCCCAGAGGAGGCAAATGGAGGAGAAAATGAAGAGTCATGGTGTTTGAGTTAAAGAAGCATTGAGGTCAGTAACGCGGTAGGCAGTCACATGACAAGAGGGAAGCTTCAGAGGAAGAAGAGGGAAAACAAATTACCAGTAAAAGTACACTAAGGCTCTGACCAGTCTCCAAAAGAAAGATAGGCAAGTTCACCAGGAGCTAACAGTGGTTCAGTGTGTAGGGACTGTGGTATGTGGCAGGAATTCTGGAGAGGAAAATACAGTATATCATTAATGGGAGAATTGATCTATCTCTTCAGCATGACTTATGGTAAACCTGCCTTCCTAGAGGTGATCTCTCTTTCCTGAGTGGTAGATCATTAGGCAGATTATTGACCTTGTGCAACTGAAATGTGAGGTCCCCACCCAGGTCAGAAATTCTATTCTTTCCTTTACAGTCTTTTATTGCTTACTCTAACATTACTATGCAAAAATGAGATTTATGGTGAAGAAAACCTGTAGGAGTGGTTGTCTGTGCTTTACCCTGAAGCACCACCTCTATTAAACAGCAGGTAACTACCAGGTACCCGGGGCATGACTGAGGGGAGACCACTTAAGATCTGGAATGTGTATGTGCTCACTCTCTTGGCTACCTCGTGGTCTTGGATGCTGGGTGCTGGTGCTGGGTGCTGGTTCTGCGTATCAAGGCAGCGTTCTCGTTCTCCAGAAAACCACATTGGACTGGCCCACCCCTCCTGGATCCTGTGACCAACTCCCTTATGCTTATTGTAAGTCACCCCGGAATAAATCCCTTTTGACTATAGACAGACTCCACGGAATTATATCATTTAAAAAAAAAAAAAAAAAAAAAGCTCCTTAATGGCTTTAAATGCCAAGCATTTCCCCAGCAAAATATTGTCATCTTGGAGAATAAGAAAGCTATAGGCAAATGATACAAGGAAAAGTAAGTCTGCCCCTTGTTTTATTTATGTGTTTAATTTTGTGAATTACTGAATATTTCTAAGTATGTAAAATATAACAGTAATGAACTAAAAACACAAAAACTTATGTGTGTTTTTGTTTGACAACACATCAGGAAGCCTCTGAGATAGAAGCACTATTATCTAAGAACTATAACAACATATAAATGGGCTTCACCTTCCCCCTTTCATTGCTGGAGATAAATAGAGAGTTCTGGGTTTTTTACACTTTTACTAAGCAAA
This sequence comes from Onychomys torridus, assembly GCF_903995425.1. Lineage (NCBI taxonomy): Eukaryota > Metazoa > Chordata > Mammalia > Rodentia > Cricetidae > Onychomys > Onychomys torridus. Next base: position 62,597,708 of record NC_050447.1, read on the forward strand.
GAAACACAGCATTCACATTTACATTCTACTCTCTGAAACAGAAATAAGCAATATTCTTATTATTATAAAATGCAATACTAATATGATACTTAGCTACATCATGTTTCTTGAGCTTCCTTAGAGCACATTGGTCACTCCTAAGAAAGCATAGAAACCAGGAGAGAGAAAAGAGCAAGGTACTCTGTGAGGGAGGAGTACAAGGAGAAGGAGAGGCAGAGGTGTACTACTCTTAAGTAGTTTCATGAAGAAGGTTACATGGCTCAGTCCATAAAGTCTTGCTATTCATTATGGTGACATGAATGTGATTTCTAGAATACTCATTAAAAAAACAGTAGTGGTGATCCATGCTTGTCATCCCAAAGATGGAAAGGTGGAGACAGAATGAAGCATGATGCTCACTGGCCAGCCAGCCTAGCTCAATCAGTGAGCACTAGAATACTGTAACAATAAAAGATATGGTATGTGTATCCTGAGAAACAACATGCAAGGTTGACATCTGGCCTCCAGATAGCATACACACACACACACACACACACACACACACACACACACACACACACACGGGGGGGGGGGGGGGTGTGCACACACACTAATAAACAAGTTCATAAAAAGAAAAGCTTCAGGAATCAGGGAACATCAGCTTAATATCATTATTATTATCATTATTATTATCATTATTATTTTCCTTCTGGCCAGACCACATTCCAGCACAAAGAAGTTAGAGTTCATCTTATGATGGACAGAAAGTCAAAGAATTTGCAGAAGTATTTTAAAACTACTTTAGCAGTGGTAGTAAGTGGAAAATTGAATAGAATCTAAGTTCAAATGCCCTACTCGGGACATTCCACTCTTTTCAAATCAGCAAACATTGGTTTGTGGAGCTTTTAAATAGAATTATAGCTATTTTTAACTTGGTAGGTTGGTATTTTTCCATGTTTTTCAAGCAAAATTTCAACATGTCTTTGTGGAAATAACCCAGTAGGGCAGCCACTCTGGAAGCAAAGCCATGAGAACGTTGGTGATGGCACCACAGTCAGTAAGGCCAGCACAGCAGGTACCTAACTCCCAAAGTCATGAAGACTCCAGTGGTCAGGCTCATGAGAATTCCACAAACCTCCTGTGTTATTTCAAATTCAAAGAAAAAAATATATACTTCTGAGGTTGGAGAGATGGCTCAGTAAACAAAAACAAAACAACCAATGAAAAAGGAATATTTGCCACACAAGCCTGAAGATTGTAGTTCAGATCCCCAGAAGCTATATAAAGCCCAATGCAGTAGTGATTAGAACTACTGTCCTAGCACATTATGGTGAAGTAGGAGGCAGAGACACGAGCATGATCAGAACCTAAAGGGCCAGCTGGTCTGGCACACAGCAGGGAACAGCAAAAGACTGTCTCAAACATGGTTGAAAATGAGGGACTACACCTGAAAGGAACCTCTGACTTCCAATATCATTACAGGCCCAGCACCCCAACTTGCAAACACAAAATGCCAGCATACACATTTAGAAAAAAATTGAAGATGGGTATATGGGAGCATTTGGAGGGAGAAAAGGAGGAAATAATATAATTATAACCTCAAATATTAAAAGAAGTAATAGAAATGATTATGCATAGGAGGAATTAAAGGCTTGGTAAAACAGGTTTTGAAATATGGATCTGAGGCACTTCTGAGATGGAGAATATTTAGAGATTAAAAGTAAATTTCATTCATGTGACTTTTATTCATATTAACAAAGTCAGCACTTTGCACTTTATCTTAGTCAAAAGCCTGAGAAACATTTCAACTTTTCCCACATTTGGAAGGATTGTTCATTATTATCTATAATTAGAACTTCTAAACATAACTATAAACAATTTAATAACTAAAACACATTACACACATCTAACCAACTCTAAAGAATTTGTCTGGAATCAAAATGCCAATGGTATATATTTGGTATGTCAGTATTTTATTTACGCAAATTGATGTTGGAGTATGATTCAAGTTAGCGGAATAAGGCTGAGCCTTGTTACTAGAGGAGAAAAAAGGTAAAAAACAAACAAACAAACAAACAAACAAACAAATAAATAAATAAATAAATAAATAAATAAATAACAGTCTGGGGATATCTCCTTAACTGGGATCAAGTTGGAGGCAGGCATGCTTGATCTTCCTTGGCAATAACTATTTTCCTTATATTTCCAGGTTTTCATACCTACTATGCCTTTGCTTTTAAAAAGGATTTGTGATAGATGTCTAAGAGGCCTGCCTGGATTTTATTTGATTCTAATTGTTAGAGAGGTCCATGGACATTTCTAAAGTAATGCTGCTAAAAATACTAATTAAAACATATATATATATACTTCCCAGGAATTTCAACTAAACCCTCAGGTCCACACATTGTTTAACCCATATCAAAGAAACATCTGGTAGTAGATAGTAATTAACAGAGATCCAGACTGAAGAGCATTCAAGCACAAGACCTGTGTAAGATCAAGCAAGAGATAAAATCCCGGCACAGAGGAGGGGAGGTGTGCAAATTGCCCCACCCCTAGCCAAGATGCTATTTCTAAATGATATCTTCTGGGAAAGGGAAAATCAGTTTTCTCCAACAGAGTGACATTGGGTTTATCAAACACACTTCAGGGTAAGCCCTATGTCCAGGAGTATACTGACAGGATGCCATGTGTTTGTGTCTGCTATTTGTTTTTGTTTTTGTTTGGGGATTGATTTTCATAGGAGAAAGAAAGAACATGAAATTGTTGGGAGAGTAGTAGAGAAGACCTTGGAGAGGAGAAACATTATGATCAAAATATATTGTATGGAATTCACAAAGAACAAATAAAAACACTAAAAAAAACCTACTTCCCAAATTTGGAGCTTTTGAAACAAATCTGATGGAAATGCCACATAATTTAAAAAAATACACATGTCAATCACTCCTGTGAAGTGAACTTCAAGATTTAAAAGAAATAAACCAAAACTGAAGTTTACCAATGAGACAATTAATTGTTCATCTGTCTTCAACAGGCCCATTTCCCATTATCTTTCTCATGGTATCTTTGTGAAATTATCTCATGCTTTTAAATCTTCTGTCTGTACACTTCATGATTCCATCCTTGTACATATGAATAGAACTCCCTTCACATTGACTACTGGGTATTAAATTGTTCTATTTTTTGAACAAATGACTTTATAAATACAGAATTTTATCAAAATCATCACACTTTTGTTTATAGCATTTAGCAATAATTTTGGAGCATCTGTTATATGTAAGGACCAGGTAGAAACAAAATAAATTAGTACGAGAAGTAGGAAACAAAATACAAATAATCATTGCAGATCTGAGGGGAAGAATTTTTTTAATTACTTCTCCAATCTTTGGCTAATATGTTATTCCCTGTGATTTAAATCAAACTTCACTATATACATGTTTTAAATTCTCTGAGAGTAAATAACTGTTGTTTTATTAAAAATTCAACAAATAAGTACAACTGTGAATGCTGCCAAATGCTAGGAAGATGTCAAAATGGGTGGAAAGAAGTATTAACAAGTAGCTTTTTAAAGAAAGGATGACTGATACCTATTAAAAGCTTCAAACATTATCAGGCTCTGGTACAAGAGACTCTATTTCCCAGGTTTTACAATGAAGGGATGTATTTGTGTAGTTCTTTTACTGGAAGGGTGAATGCAGAATTATACTCATGCCATTGTTCCTAGGAAACGGGGCTTTCCCTCCAGCCTGCTCTGTTTATTTTGGAACCACCAACAGGAATACAAATGTTTGTGTGGAGGAGTTGCCAATATTGGTCATTGTTCACGGGGAACATTCCTGTAGTTTTAATTGTGTTGCTTACATGTCCAAGCAGCAGCCTTCGGTATATTTCATTGCCACTATCTACACATATCCAGTCCTTATAGGAATATTTATTGAGTGTCAGGAGATGGCAAACCCAGGTTCAGGCATTAAGGAGTTCATAGACTGGTAATGAAAGTAGGCAACTCCATCATTGTGATGTTGCATGATGAAGCTTGAGATAGACAAGGAATGACTTGGAGAGTCAGAAAAGATTTAACATAGAACACAATGTCTCAGCTGAACCTGTAACAACATCAGCCAAGAAAGGCACAGACTGCTCAAAGTACTTCCAGACATTCTAGGACAGAACACACTGGATCAGTGTGGGGCTTGCAACTTTCCTGCTGTGTGTAAAGACATCCCCACTGTGAGAGATGTGGCATCAGAGCATAACTCTTGCTTAAACCATTGATGCCCTTTGTTCTACTTCTTTGAATGGCAAGGCTTTAACAAGTGAACACCCTGTGTCCCTGACATTTTGGGGATTTGCAAAAATGTCTCTATTTCCTTACCAAGTCTCCCATGAAACACAGGTGCTATGTTCTTTTTTGTGTGTAGAACTTGCATGGATCTGAAAGGGAGAAATGATGAGTGGCCTTCCCTACAACAATATTTTAAGTTTTGGAAAGACTATTTCATTTAAATGCATGACACAAAAGTTTCCCCTTCTTTCTAAGTCTGTATTTCATCTCAACACTCTATTGTCATTTTGTCTTCCTCCTTTACATTCTGTTTTGTGTTGTTTCACTTCCAGATCACAGGCTGACTGCCTTAGGAGGTTTCAACTTAAGGAGTATTTTTATGTACTTTTTAAATTTTTTATATATTTCTATATTGTATGTTATGCATATTCTTCTCCATACACTCCTTAAGGTGTGTGTGTGTGTGTGTGTGTGTGTGTGTGTGTGTGTGTGTATGCAAGTTTGCATATTCATGTTTGATGGATGGATATAAGAGGCAGAGACAGACGATGCCTTCCTCAGTCCTTCTCCACTCTCTGTTCTTTCTTTTCTTTCTCTTTTCTTTTTCTTTTTCTATTGAGACATAATCTTTCTCAATAAATTTGGAGTTTACAATTCACATAGGCTTGCTGGCTGGAGAGTTCCAGGGACAAATGCATTTTTCCACATCCATATCTGGGGTCATAGATGCACATCACTGTTTTGATTTCTTTATATGGGAGCTGAAGGTCTTCATGCTTACAAAGCAGGCACTTTAGCTACTGAGCCATCCCCCCAGCCCTTCAAGACATCTTTCTATTGATAACTACAACCAGACTTTGGAATGAGTGGTTGATGATGATGATGATGATGAATTATTTTAACTTGATTGTGTTATTTTCTGAATCATGAAACCTGGTGCATAATGATGGGTGCTGGATTATACTATCTACTTTTTCAGCAGCATCTGTGCAGCTACTACATAAATTATAAATGAATGTTTCCCTTTCCTAACCTCTTCTGGAGGACGTAAAAAATACATTAAGATTCCGAGTGTCACAAAGTATTCTAGGAATGAAATATTAGATGACTACAGGAGAAATGCAACTTTTATAAGGAAAATCATGACACACGCAATATCAACTCCTCTAACACTCTCATCAAGTCTTATGACAGAAAAATAACGGAGTTCAACAACACATCTGTTTCTACCTCAAGCTTAATGCTGGAAGTGAAAGAATGCAGAAGGTCAGTCAGCTGAAGACAAAGCAATGTTTTCTGGAAAAATACTTGTTTGAATACTTGTATTTGCCCTGCAAGTCTGGGCAGTGTCCTTTGGCTAGTGTTTGGGTGATTTTGACAGGTATCATCTGAAATATGTGAGTGATCTAGATTTTGACTCCACAGATTGAGAAAGATGAACTTTCCCACAAAACCTCCATTTCATGGGTGAGATGCTGTCTGATTACCATTCTATTCTGTTTCCTAAGGCCTAAAAATACTGTGTAACCAAGAAGCTGAATTTCACTCATGTGCTAATTTTTTTATTTTTTGTTCTCTGTTTTTTTAATATCTTCTTAGACCTCAAGTGACATAAATATTGATGATAATTTCTTGTGTGATGTGAATACCTACTTTCTTTTATTATTATGTGCATCAAGCAATTGTTTGGGGTATCCCACAAGAGCCTCTTCAGTTCCACTGAGGTTTCAGAGTCAATAAAATGGGAGAGTCATTACTGTTATATGTATGTTCCCTTTCAACATTAACATATTTCATCTCCCATCACTCTCATCATTGACAATTCTTCTAGAATGTTCCCATGTATATGTGTTCATGAAACATGCAGAGAAAGGTGGAGCTAAGAGGGGACTGGGCATTCTTAGCATCTCTTCACTTTTCATGAGGGTAAGGTTTTCAGGGCACTGGCCATATAGAAGACTTAGGTGACCTTGGAGTGACTCAGTAAATAACGTCTCTGAAGTTCTTGTCATTTTAGTAAAGGCCCTTCTCACACCTCAGCTCACTTGTTAATTCGTATTTGCATACTTTACCTAATGCTCATTTTCTTCCAACATGCGGTTAGCTTTGGTAGTGATTCTATTAGTTCCATCACTCCAGCTTCCTCAGTCTAGACTTCCAGCTCCACAGTGAGGCAGATGAGTAACCAGAATAATCAAACTGGCTAAAAACTGATGCAGGCACCTGTGTTCACACAACTGGAGTGTGAAGTTTTAAAGTCTGTCTTTGACATCCTAGAAGGTTGCCTGCCTTCTGAAGGGCTGAGGGTGTCAGCAGGAGGTGAAAACATACTTTTCACCTCAACTTTTCTTAACCAGATTCTTTATGAACTATGTGAGATGTTCATGCAACCAGAAGAGAAACTCTCAGCAATTAAAAGGAAGGAAAGAAAAAACAGAGGAAAAGAAGGTTGAAGCCACCAAAAGGACAAACGGTCTGCTTTCAACTTTATTTTCTACAGATAAAGAGGTCTTCAAACACTTTTATTGGATTTTATTCTAGAAATTTGGAAAGTGCATGCAGACCTTCAATCAAGGTGATTTCATAAGTGACAAGATAGACAGTATACAAATTTGTGTATTCATTATCTGTAATATTAACACTTTAAACAATGAGACATCATTCATCTCTACAAGGCAACAAATAATTATTTCCTCACAGTCAGTAATAAGAAAATTGCAGAAGTAAACACAGAAGCAATAAAAACAGTGTCTGTCACACCCCTGAAGTTGACTACAGCTGCAGGGACAAAGCACACAGACAATGACATCATAATGTCTTCTTCTTCTGCACCCATTCATTTGAAACTAATAATTAAAAGATGATATGCTGTGGGATGTTCTGTATGTCAAATGTGTTGCTCTGATTGGGTAAAATAGATAAAGTGTTGATTGACCAGTAGCCAAGCAGGAAGGATGGGGTAGGTGGGAAAAGGAAGAAGAGAATTCGGGGAACAGGAAGGTGGACGGGGAGACACAGCCAGCCGCCACCATGACAAGGGAGATGTGAGGTACCAGTAAGCCACAAGCCATGTGACAACTTATAGACTGACAGAAATGGGTTAATTTAAGATAGAAGAACTATATAGCAAGAAGCCTGCCAAGGCCATACAGTTTGTAAGCAATATAAGTCTCTGTGTGCTTACTTGGTTGGGTCTGAGTGACTGTGGGACTGGCGGGTAAGAGAGACTTGTCTTGACAGTAGGCCAGGCAGGAAAATTCTAGCTACAAAAGGCACCCAATGTGTTGGCAAGAGTTTCCACCTAAAACCTGAGAAAAAAAAAGATTATAAAATGGAGTTGAAAATAGCTTCCTAGTTGTCTCTCTCAAGTTAGCGGCAGCCTGCCGGTTTGAGCTACTATGGTGGGTTCCTGACGTGTGCGTCTGACCTGCATTGTGGCAGGAATGAGGAGTCTATAAGCATCACTTTACTCTGTCTGCTGCATGGTAGATTTAGCCTTTGCTAGTTTAAAAAAAAAAAAGTTTCTGGGCTATGCACTGCTTTGATAGAACTGCTTCTGATAGTTGAGGTACACAAGGCTCCAGACCCAGAACTGACAGTAAACTGTACCACCGCCATGTTGGGAAGTTGAGGTGGGCAGAGCCAGCAACCACAGTGGCGTTTCAGTCTTACAAAGATGGATATTACACAGAGAATCTGGTTTAGGTTGTCTTTGGGATTTTTAACTACAGAAAAAGATTTGATCGTAAAAGCTGTTGAGTTAAATAAATATATAAATTTTAAAGGTAACTTGACTTCAAAATTTAGATATAAGGATATGTTGCTTTGGAAAAGAGTCTCTGCTTTTGTTTCCACAGAAAGCCAGAGGCTATGGATTTGTTCCAGATTAAGATACATCAGGTTTGATCAGCCAAGACCCCCTGAAAGGTCTCTGATGACACCATGGCTCAGATGAACCAACATCCAAAATGGTTTCAAGTCAACTGGCTCAAAAGATATACCCTCACAGACTATTCCATAAACCTAAAATTTTCTTTGTGTCCCCATAAGATACAGTGCCCCCCTCCAGCAGGAAGTAGTAAGAAAAACTACATCCAAGTTCCCAAATATATCAAGCTGGCTTTGGAGATGGAATTGGCTCACTCCTTCTCTAAACCCAGACATATTGCTAAAAGAAAAAGATAAAAGATTCTTGTGTCCCAAATCAGAAGAGCCCTCTGGTGTGGGACAGAGAAAAACCAATATGTTTATTTAAAACATGTTGATTATAAATACAATCTCTTTCTAAAGAAAAAAGGGGATATGATATAGATATGATAGGATGAAAGAGTAATTAATGAACTTACTTTTAAAGACCAACAACTTGTTTAAAATGTTTTACATTCGTATAGATTTTAGTCTATTGATACAAACTTAAAGCTAATTTTGTTATACTGTGTGTATATTTCTACTCCTGTTTAAGGTATTATGTTTTTACAGCTCATTTAAAATTGTAATGGATAATTAAAAATAGATTAATAATTAGTAATCTATGATAATCATACTCATAGACATGTTAGTTAAATCTTCTAAGTACTCATAGATATATTTCAGATAGATAGGTAATTTTAAAATTAATTATCAAAGACCTACAGAATATGGCATGTAAAATATTTTTTTTTAAATTTAGACTTTCTGGACAGTGAGAAATGTCTGCTCCTGGCAGCACTGTCTTACTTCAGAGAGGAGGATGGGCATCAAAGACACTCCATTATGGAGTTTATCTTCTTCTTGACAAAAATAGCCATTTTATCAGGAAACTGTTTTTGCCTGGACTGCTTAAAGAAATGTATCGACTAAACATACAGGACCCATAAAAAGGTGACCACTGAACTTTGCTTGACAAAATGGTCCTTCAGTTTCCTGCTTCGCAAAGGAAACTGCCAGATATTCTACAGGACACTGAAAAAAGTGACCAAGAGACTCTAGCCCTGTGGGATGAAGACAAATGCCCTAACTTTACAAAGGAACATTAGGTGACTATCCAGGCTGCCAGGTGTCTCTGTCTACCCTACAAGACTCCCGAAAGTTGCTTGCATTCTCCTCCCATTTCTCAGGTAATATTATATCCTTCTGAGGTCTTTGACATGGTTAAAGACTAGATAGTTATAATTTCCTCATTTATGATAAAAGATAAATTAGATATATAACCTTAGACTCACAAATATAAGATAGATAGGATATTTTCTTTAATACTGTAACTATAATTCTTGCTTGATAATTGTTTTGTTATCTAAAATTTTACTATATAAAAGTTAAAACCTTGCTTTAAAAAAAAAAGAAAAGGGGAAGTGCTGTGAGATGTTCTGTATGTCAAATGTGTTGCTCTGATTGGGTAAAATAAATAAAATGCTGATTGGCCAGTAGCAAGGCAGGAAGGATAGAGTAGGCAGGACAAGGAAGAAGAGAATTCGGGGAACAGGAAGGCAGAGGGTAAGACACTGCCAGCCGCCACCATGACAAGGGAGATGTGAGGTACCAGTAAGCCATGAGCCATGTGGCAACTTATAGACTAACAGAAATGGATTAATTTTAAGATATAAGAACTAGATAGCAAGAAGCCTGCCAAGGCCATACAGTTTGTAAGCCATTTAAGTCTCTGTGTACTTACTTGGTTGGGTCTGAGTGACTGTGGGACTGGCGGGTAAGAGAGACTTGTCTTGACTGTGGACCAGGCAGGAAAACTCTAGCTACAATTATAGCACACTGTCTCTTCCTACCATAAGGTAGAAAGTCTTGCTGGCTCCACCCTGATGTGCTGGGCTTCCCACAACACTGAGTCATCCACAGAATTTAGGACACAGAATCTGCCAAAGGAGAAGTTTTAAAGGAGTTTCTTGTAAACCTACTATACGGACTTGTTTTGAATTCAAGTAAAATATTAGAGAAGTCTATCACTGTCTTTTGTCTGTTTTATTCAACTAAGATGCAGAGAAGGTTGAGAAGTTTCTACAGATGAGGGCATGTGTAGACTCTCAGGAACAATCTATACACAAACATTGGGAATTACATTAATATATCTTCAATGCTGTTAAACTTGTAACTAAATTACAGCAAAAATACAAACATCTAAATCTGATTTTTATTGTAAATAAATGATGTCTATATGAGTAGATGCATTGAATTTGATCAAACAGTACACAAGGCACATATGCACTGAAACAACATATAACATTCCTGTGGGTAGTGTTTGATATTTACACTAGTTAAAATAAATGTAATTTAATATATAGATGGTATATGATATGCAGAGACATGATAGATGAATAGATAGATAGATAGATAGATAGATAGATAGATAGATAGATAGATAGCAAGCAGACAGGCAGGCAGACAGAGCTAGATGGCAGATAAATGATTGACTTATAAAGAGAGAGATAAAACAGATGTTAGATAAGCAGATATGTGTTAAAAATTAATAGATTGATATACAATACATGGGTTATTGATAGGTCCAAGATTTCCAGATATAAACATGTATTCATACATATGTAAATCCATAAACAGAAAACAGAGAGATGATAGAAAGTTGAAAAGGTTAGTCAATGTGCATGAGATCAATTTTGAAACATGGTGTCTACATAAGGTGCCTGGGCTGTTTTTAAATCTATGCCTTATACTATAGAGAACACATATGTTCTCCTCAGCATAGCAAGTCTAAAGTCTGTGCCACTCTTGAGCTTAACCATCTTATTAGATACTCACAGAGGAACACTGATATCAGAGTCATTTCATCCATTCATTGGTCTCAGATTTTTGGTTCTAGGAATTATCATTCTTTAGCTCAGAATATTCAATTTACTCTCCAGTATTCTCCGAGGCTAGAGTTTACTCAAATGAAAATTTTCAATTATAAACCAACTATATTTCCATTTAGATGCTCTCCGTCTCCTCCAAAATGCCTAAAATTTCAGGTACAGTGGTCTATGTAGCAAAGAGTATCTTTTTTTTAATGTCAATTCAGTTTCATTCTTGTGTTTTATAAAACATCACTATGGAAAAAATTTAAATAAACATATTTAATTTAATTCTTTTGACTATTATGAAAGCCTTAATGTGTAGGAAGACCATCCTTAGAGAGGCTTTATTTAAATTGGTGGATAAACAAGACTCTTCTAATAAGCAAAATGTGAAAGATATATAAATCCAAAGAATAATATTTTAAAATTTAAAATTATGTGGCAATATAATCATCTATTCCATTAGGATCCTGCATGTTTATTTTTAGTATTTATTCTTTTTGTGTACATGCAAAGGTGGTGTGTGTGTGTGTGTGTGTGTGTGTGTATGTGTATGTGTGTACACATAACATATGGAAAGGTTTCCTCAGAGGCCAAAAGAGGGTATTGAATTCTTTAGAGCTTGAGTTAAGGCAATTGTGAACCACGTGACATGAGTGCTGAAATCAGAACTTATTCTCTGACAGAGCAAACCATGCTCTTAACTCCTGCCCATCTCTCAAAGAGCTCCATGACCCTTTTTTCCTCATTTGCACTACTGTATCTCTCTGTCAGCTGTATAAATAAAGTAATCTTTCTGAATTCTTATCCTTCTGACTTGCTCCTTTCGTGGTCTCTTAATAACTCAATCACTGATGCATCCAGTATTGTAATCACTGTCAATCTGTTCTGCCCACCCAGGACTTGTTTTCCTTCCTATGGAGCATTTGGCCAAATGTTGGCCAAATGTTTACCATATGGAACTCAACTTACGCATTTACCCTATGTTTTGTATTATTATTATTATTATTATTATTATTATTATTATTAATTGTTATTATAATTATGGTTTGGTTAAACTCATTCTCTCTTTTATGAACACTAAGAATTTTTATGCATAATATATATTATATGATGTAGAATATTTATTCTTCCAAAATGCTCAAGTTGCTCCTTGATCTATTTCACAGTAGCTAAATATTTTTTTAACAATTTATTTTTAATTTTACACATCAGCCATGGGTTCCCCTGTCCTCCCCACTCCCACCCCACCCCACTTTCCCCCCATCCCCTCCCCTCCATTCCCATCTCCTCCAGGGCCAAGACTCCACTGGGGATTCATTTAAACCTGGTGGATTCAGTACAACCAGGTCTAGTCCCCTCCTTCCAGGCTGAGCAAAGTGTCCCTGTGTAAGCCCAAGGTTCCAAACAGCCAGCTCATGCACCAAGGACAGTTCCTGGTCCCACAGCCTGGATGCCTCCCAAACAGTTCAAGCTATTCAATTATCTCACTTATCCAGAGGGCCTGATCCAGCTGGGGGCTCCACAGCCTTTGGTTCATAATTCATGTGCTTCCACTGGTTTGGCTATTTGTCCCTGTATTTTTTCCAATCTTGGTCTCAACAATTCACGCTCTTACAGTCCCTCCTCTTTCTCAACAATTGGACACCTGAAGCTCCACCTGGGGCCTGGTAGAGGACCTCTGCATCCACTTCCATCAGTTATTGGATGAGAGTTCCAGCTCGACTGGTAGGGTGTTTGGCCATCTGATCACAAGACTAGGTCAGATCAGGCTTTCTCTCAACCATTGCCACCAGTCTACAGAGGATGTACCATTGTGGATTTCTGGGGACCTCTCCAGCACTCTGCCTATTCCTGTTCTCATGTGGTCTTCATTTATCATGGTCTGTTATTCCTTGTTCTCCCTTTCTGTTCTTGATTCAGCTGGGATCCCCTGCTCCCCTAAATTTTAATTTTTGTAAGGTTTGAGGTAGAAAAACAATCTACCTTTTCTTACACACACACACACACAAAAAAAAAAAAAAAAAAAAAAAAAACCACGAAAGTTTCGGTACCACTGGAAGAGTTGTGATTCATTTTACTTTTAATCTGCCAAAGGATCTTACTAAGTCCTTGACATAATAAATCCAATCTTAACTGAGCTAACTTTATTTTTGTGAAATTATTTGGCCTAATAATTGTAGAAATAGTTCATGGGTTGTTAATGGACCATGTGAAGGCAAAACCTCACCTCCTGTTCAGACAATAGCAATGAGATACTGTATCTGAATCCTAGTGGACAGACAACCTTAGGGTTTGCACTCCTGGTCTAGTTTCCCTTAATGTCACAGAACTTATGGTGGACATACAAATTGGGAGCTGTTTTGCCCAGAGTACCTTTTGTGGTGACAGGGAGACTTCACTGAATTTGTCTTACATTTTCTAAGTTAGATTGCTCCAGAACGTTCCAAACACTTATTAAGAATACACAGAACTGATTTAATTATAGTGTTCCTGGCACTCTGAAAGTAGACCTTCCCGAGTTTCAGCATAGTGTATACAAACAATTGAAAAATATTTTAGGAAAATATATGTAAGAAAATCCAAACTAAAATCTCAAGATGGAAATTTTAAGGCTTAAATGATGCCACTTGTATTTTTGAAGATGAATTTACAGACAATAGAGACATGATGAAAGTTGAAATTTTTCTTCAATTATTTTTGTTTGTTTGTTTGTTTGTTTGTTTTGCAAAGAAAGACAGTGGCAATTAGGATACATTGGGAGTTTGCAATGAGCTTCCTCCTGGGCAATTTGGCAGAGGTGGTGCTGGAGGAAGGAAGCTACACCATCTTTTCCTCTCTGGTAGCCTGTAGCGATTGCAGTACTTACTCCTTTGGAATGGTGCTCAACTGTGGTACACTGTGTCCTGAACTTTATCTGTTCACTACTGAAATTTATGAAAAGTATAGTTCAGGGACAGGAAAAGGCAGAATTCAGAGCTGACTATTCAAAGTAACCTGCATATATATACATATATATATGTAGGAAATAAGTATATAAAATCTAGTTTTATACTTTACATCAGTATATATGTTGAATCATATTTTATATACGTACTTAACAGAACATATTTCTGCACATAAGGAAGCCATATCAGAATGTTCATTCTTTGCTCACAGAGATTTGAGTAACTTATTTTTGGTTTTCTGGTAGAACTATTGGCTTGTCCAAATTTTATTCAGTGATTTTTTGTGTGTGTGCGCATACCATGGGAAAATTATGTCTGGGAGATAAGAATATAAGAAATAAGACATTCTTCTTGGAATAGTCAGAATTTAGTACAAGCCTAAGGTCAAAGGATATTCTAATTCTATTTCAGAGAAGAAACAAACACAGTAGTTACCATTAACTCTATGTAGGTGCCTCTGCCCCTTTCTGTCCGTTTTTTGCAAGGATCCAATGATTCTCAGCCTTTTGTTTTGTGGGTCTCCTGAACAATCTCATTTTGAAATTATGAACTTATGAGCTGCATCCTTAGAGACTATGAGGCTCTGGAAAAAAAACAGAAAATATTCAGAAACACAGACAAAGTTAAGATATACGTTGTTTATGTTTGTTTTATCAATGTAATATAATCACAATAAAACTATGGGCTTCATCCTTAGAAACACAAACAGAAATGTATAAAACTTCTTCTAGCTTTAAGAAATTTCTACTAGGGAGCCTTCAAGATGACTCAGCAGGTAAAGACAACTATCTCCAGGCCTGATATGAGCTCCATCCCTGGGACACACACAGTGGAAGGAAAAAAAAAAAACCTTCTACATGTTGTCCTCTGACCTCTAGGAGTGCTATAGTGCACACACTTAATATACAACATACTTAATGTACCAAATTTAAAAAGCTGAATTAACAGTCTTAATTTAGCAAATAAATAGAAATAAAAGGAAATAAATATTCTGAAACAAATCTAATTTTGCCATTTTCCCCTTTGGTGGATCCAGGTCCATGAAGTTCATCTTAATCAAGGGTCACTGTTCTGATGAAGGCTTCATTATATCCTGAGATACAGGTGTGACATGTCAGCATATGAAAACGTAGCCTTTACATTGCTTTCACTTTAAACTTTTAAATCCGTTTTGAAACTCTATGGTAATTGTTTTAAAAATTATGTCATCTGTCTGATAAATGATTCAGAAATTTGTTGATTTACAAAATGAACAGAAATGTGTTACTTTCAGAAAAAAAACCCTGTATTGTACTCTTTGCCGCGTATCAGGTTCATATACTATCCCCCGAGTGTTTGGAGTGATGCGCAGAATTTCCTGCACCTTTCCCCAGACAGACATACGGTGTTGTCTTTGCCTTGACAGGGATTGATGATGTATTTTCATGTAAAATAAATAAATAAATAAATAAATAAATAAATAAATAAATAAGTAAGCTATGAGGATCAAGTGAGATTCATCATGCAAAAAAGACCATAAAATGAGGAAGGCCTAATGCAGTCAACTGGCACCAGAACATCTTACTCCTACTGAATTTGAGTAACTGGGTTGACTTTCAGCTTCCTTTCCTTTCACGGACAATTAAGTTTTAACCAAGTACATTGTGGAAATGTCAATACTGGGTGTTCTAACTGGAAGAGTCACTAGTGCTGCCTGTGATTAATTTCTTGTACAGTGGACTTCAGAACAGATATTCGATCTAAAAAGTGATAATATCCCTAATGCACTGTTTACTGTGGATTAACTAACAATCCGTTTATACTCAAACATGTCAATTGAGAAAATGAGGTTTTAAGTGACAGAAAAAAAATTTGGCTTTTTTACTGTCGGAGAATATGAGAATATTACATGTATTAGTATAATACATATGGCGAGAAAGATTGTTTGTTTGTTTGTTTTTATAACTTGACCACCATAGTCAGCTGCTTTTGTTTCTCAAGATAGGTGTGTATCATAAAATCTGGTACATTCAGAAAGACAGGCTGGGAGCACTTTCAGAAGTTCAGTGCAGAGGGCTAACAGCAGAAAGAGTCTCATGTGGATCCTATATGACCTATAGACAGGGACTCCTGCTGGCTTTGCGATTCTCTGAAGAACTGGAGGCATCTGGGACAACATGGACAACTAGTACAGACCTTCAGGGAGGAACTAGCCAGATGGAGAGAATCTGAAGGAGTGTCAATGCTTTCTCCCATGTATGGCAAAATGACCAGTGGTAGCAAATATGGGCAGCCTTCACCACTCCGGGGCCTAAAGTCTTGAAACTTTACAGGGTTATCAAAGTAGGTATTTCTCTCATTGGAGATGTATCTCTGGAGAACTAAAACTATGGTACAGCAGTCAAGAGGGAATAAGATGTCTGTGTTTCCTGTTTCACCCGTATCTTTGGACACTCTCCATTGGGATGCCAAACATCTCCTTGCCTGGCTCTTCATTTCTTCTTCTCTCTATTCTCCTCTCTTTTACTTCATCTTTTTTTCTTGTTCTTGTCTTTCCTCATCTTTTTTTCCTACTCACCTGTCTTTTACTCTCTCTAGAATCCTAGTTCACCAATTGGAATCAGGGGTCCCCTCTTCTGGCTAGGTGTGTTACACAGATGAGGATGCATGCACTATGGATCAGGGATGCTGCTTGCTGAATGTGGTCTAAGAGCTGAATTTTACAATTAAATGGCATAAGAAAATGCACAACTCAATGTGCAAAATTTCATGCTAAAACCACCAAGGTATTTTTTTCTAATTCAGAGTAAGAGTTTGACTACATTATTCTTGATGAAACAATATTTTCTTAACAAAACAGCCAAAGACAAAGGCATGCCCAAAGATCCTTTCCAATTAATTAACCAAGCCTGTATTTCAGATTGAAATTCATATAGAAAGTCACTTTATAATCTGCATATTGGTGATTTTATAAGTGTTTGTATTTAAAGAGTCCATAGCCTAAGACTCACCTCTCCTGCTCTGTGAATACTGAAATAATAAGATTTTTATAATTGAAGGAGATAAGTGAGCTGAGAAGGTAGCTCCTTTGGTAGAGTACATACCTAAGCCTGAGCAACAGGAAATCCTTCCTCAACAAAGTGAACATACAGTTCTGGTTACCATACCAACTTGTTCCAATTATTTTCTATTTTTTTCTTCAACTCTTCGACTTTCTGAAAAGCTACTGTTCTTCAGAAGGTACAAGAGAGAACTGTATATGTAGACTAGTAGAGATGGCTACATGAACCAACTCTACTCCATAAACATGTTTGAAGTGAGCCTTTCTGCAAGGCATCTCTTTGGCTTCCTCACCGACCTATGCAAATGGTCCCCAAGGGCTTGTTTTAGTTCTGGTCTTGTGACTCACAGGCTGAGCATTACATTCTTTTTGCTCTGCTCCTGTCTTTGCTGTTTACAGTACTGCAGTGAGCACCTCCCCTGTTTACCGTGCTAGCACCAACAATCCTATACTCTTCCTTATCTGTTCTTGGCTGACACATGGATTATCTCTTGTGTCTGATGCACTTAACAGTGTGCCTTGGCACCTTTGAATTCCAGCAAATGAAGTAAGCTTAAACTTATATGACTCTGAGAATAGAGTAGGCTTGAATTCTCTATTATCGAGACTCGGTCACAATCTAGTACATTCATAAGCCAGGATGATCTGGGTATTGTTGAAGAATCAAATCCCACTTCCCTTTACAATCCTTGCCTTCTACTCAGTCTCCATTTCTCTCCATGAAAACACATTCAGAAAGACAAATGCTCAAATAAATGAAAATTGTTTTTGTTTAATTTTTTATTTAACTGCCACTGTATCATTCAGAAAAAAAATTATTTTACAGTAGTAACGTGTTAAGTGATGAAATGTCATGGTGAGTTTCTTTACAGCTTCACAAAAATGTTCCTTAATTTGGCACTCAAGAGTTTTAACTGAAAACTTTAAAACATTTTTTTATTTAAAAAATAAGTCTAAGTAGAGAAAGAGCCAGGTGGATCTCTGTGAGTTCGAGGCCAGCCTGAGCTATCAAGTGAGTTCCAGGAAAGGCGCAAAGCTACACAGGGAAACCCTGTCTCAAAAAATTAAAAAAAAAAAAAAAATAAGTCTAAGTAAAATCATTTGGAATAAAAAATATTTCTGGCATAAGAATGACACAAATAGGCATTTTTTAAAAAATAACTCTCTCGGCCACCTGCATATGACCTCAACTATGCTATTTTTTTCTCCTCACATTTATGACTTCTATCAATGTTTCCTGGATTTTTCTCTTCTTGTAAACATAAGCTGCCAGACCATTTAAGGAAGTTACACAGAGCTTACTCTCCCAAGATCCCAATTTTCATAAGAAAAAGCAAATCATTTGCCCTACTTCATTCCTGTCCCCGACTCCACACCTCATACCAAATCCAAATAGCTCTGGAGACAGGACAAGCTCTTTGTAAGAAGTAAACACTTCACAGGATGTCTCACATAGCAACAGTCTCCAGGCATCAGAGGCATGAGTCATGCAGAGCACGTGGATAGTTGCTCCTCTCCAGGGTTTAGCAAGCTCTGACTCAAGGGCGGAGTCCAACTGCAGAGACATTTCACAGGGCTCAGCACACTGGTGATGTCAGCTGATCTAGTTACAGTCAGGGGATCAGCGGGATTCAAACAAGAAGATTGTTCATTCAGAGTTCCAGTCCGAGATTCCAGAGGCCCTGCCAAGTAAATGGTAGTAGCATGGAAAATAGGCACTGGTAACAGAAAGTACTGGAAGTCCAATTTAGCCATGGCCCTGGGAGCGAACAGATCTCCGTCACTGTGCGATTTGTCACTTCAGGGTAGTGTTTCCAGGACCAGACCAGGTTTCACTGATGGCTTCGGTTTCTCAGTTGACTTTCAGCTGTTAAGGGATCTGTGGGAGGAAAGGGTCTATTTTTACTGATCATTACTTCTCCATCTGTTTTGCTATTTTCTATAAACAGAGTTAATGTCCTGCACGTGAGCCTGTTTTAATCAGTGAACTAAGCAGAGCCAAAGAGTAACAAGATAATAATGAACATTCTGCTTCACAAGCAGAGCTTGCAATTGCTGAAGGATCTTCAAGCCATTCAAAGGAGGACGACTTTAAAAGAATAACCCTGAAAGAGCATTTCATCCACCCTGATGAAATTGTATATATGTGCTTGATTATTTTAAGCTCCTGAGGAAAATAATGTTCTTGTGAAATCCTTACCATAGACACTTTCCTTTGCTCTGTTCTCTTTCTATATGATTTAAAAGCAATTCAAGAATAAAAGCCCACGACAATGTTGAACATCCGTTCTTTAAGTTCCTCATACAAAACCCAGGAGAAAAGTGTCTCAAACTAAAAAGATTGTTGAAAGGACCATACAAAGTCATGTGGAAAGTATATAAAAATTGTTCAAATGTGACAAATTGTACTATGATGAAAGTGAAGTGACTTTTGCAGAAACACCATCACCACCATATAAATAAATGAGCACCTCCTAAGACTCTGCTGATTCAGCAGCTCACAAACAGTGAGTATGTAATGGCTTATGAATTTTGTTATGAACATAAATGAATATTGTTCTCTCCTATGGAAATTAATTCTTGTGTCTAGAAAGGTCAGCATCTAGCCTTCAGTGGTAAAGCCTCTATTGCCATTTCACAACTTGATTGTTGTGTCTCAGTCGTCTTTGATAGTTTATTTTTATTTTAAAAATTAGCTTACATGGTAACCGGATTGTATGTGGGAACTTCCTAAGTATCTCATTTAGGTTGAATCACCCACCAACACTCCTCTGGCATCTCCCTGTCCTCCATTTCTGATCTGCAAACTGATATTTGCACAAGTAACACACTGTCTTCAATATTCTACCTTTGAAGTCAGTCATTAAAGCAGTTCAACCACTTTAAAATTTAATGCAATTTTCATCAAAATACCACCAGGAGTTTTTGGTAGATATATTCATCTAATAACCAACTATAAGTGAAAAACAGAAGGAACCAGAATTGCAAGGTAAATTTAAATAGTAATTTAACATTCTGCTGTACTTTATTTAAATAAAAATACATCATGAAATTGATCATTTTAAAGTTTACATTTCTGTGCTTTTTAGTACATGTAATAGAACTGTGCACTCATAACAACTATAAATATTTGAATATTTAGATTACACAAAGGGATCTCATAGCTACTAACAGTAACCCCTTTCCATTATTTTCTCTAAAGCTCTACTTAATTCATCTACTTTTGCTTATGGGCATACCACTTGTGGCTATTTTATATTATTTCTAGCACCTCTTTCTTTGTAAAAAGAATTTATTAAATTTTATTTGTTGATCCAATCTCTTCATTTCATTAGATCACACACATCCTTCTCCAGGGCCTAACACAATTTGGCTCCCTGACCCTCTCCATCCAGGCAACCTTCCCAACTCCCAGATCTAGCCAGATTTCACATCCATCTTTCAGAGCTAGTCTGCCACCCTTCCACCCCAACCTGTGCTACAACCAAGCTCTAGGCTTCCAACAGGAGTCAGCCTGACTACTCTACAAGCCACTGGCCCCTTTTACATCACACCCAACCTTGAGGAAAATAAATACTCGAGAAATGCCCAAGAAAATCCAAACTTAAGGCTCACAGAAAGTAGGAAAACAATCCAGGACTTGAGTATATGGATATAGTTAAAATGAAATTTTCTTGTCTGAGCTGACAGTGCTCTCTCCAAAGGCCAAAGACCATCAAACAGAAATCCCAGCATTAGGCATTAGAAGCCTTCTTTTGAACTGTTTTTCATGGTTGTCCAGGAGATTCCCAAAACATTACAGGCTATTGCTATAGCCCTTGGTTGTCCCCACTCTCGCTCCAGAGGTGGGTAAGGATTTTTTGCTGAAAGCACCAGGAACTTCAGAAACAGGGCCTAGAGGCCCCTAAGCTAAACTGACTTGAATCTCTTCTCAGTGAGAACTAGCTTCCATGGTGTCAGAAGGTGCCTTGCAAGTTCCAAAGAAACTGAGCATCCAATAATCCTACTGAGCTACGAAGTTTAAGAACAACAACAATGGCTTGCATGTCATGATAACCCCAATGATATAAGAGTGGCATGCATATCTTGGTGATAACCAACAGCTCTCTTATTGTACTTAAGACCAGCTCAATAAGAGGGAAATCATACCTGGCATTAGAAACCTATCAAGTAACCCTGGATTCTGAAGTGATAGCTATTGAAGAAGAACCTACAATTGCCACTTTAATAAACCAACATAATCCTTAACTACATTCTAAATATTTGTATTTATACTCATAGATAAATGAAGTTCTCATCTCTCATGAAGCAAACTGCTCTTTGAAACAGAGACAATTACAGAAAAACAACAAAGAATCAAAATACAGAGTTAGCTCAGTCCCAGTAGACACATCTGCAAAACAACATCCACACCTAAGGCTCAAGGAACACTGCAGAAGAAGGTGAAAGATTACAAAAGCCAGAGGACCAGGAAATTTCCTCTGAAACTGTATCTCCTAGGAATGTCAGAAGCTATACCCATAAAGTTTCATTGACATAACTGCCTAAACATGAGCTGACCAAGTACAATGAAAACAGAAAGGTCAAAGTGGATAGGGAAAGACCAGGAAGCCTCAACTCTACACAAAAAGCTTGAGGGTGAGAGTGAGAGCCATGGTTTCCCCAAGGAAGACTTTGTTGTCCAGCATCAAATGGTCATCACTAAAAACATATATACAAATAATACATCTATACATATATGTGTGTATATGTTCATATGTGTATATGTAACAACAATTAAAGAAAAAGATACCATAAATCTGGATGAGAATAAAGAGGATGTGGTGGTTTGAATAGGAATGTCTCCCACTGCCTCAATAGTTGAACACTTGGTCATTAGGTGAGGCTCTACTTGATAGGGATTAGGAGGTGCGGCCTTGTTGGAGAAAGTATGACACAGCAGGTGGGCTTGGGGATTTCAAATGCTCAATCAAGGCCCAGTATCACTCTCTTTTACTGCTGCCTGCTAAGATGTAAAACTCTCAGCTACCTCTCCAACATCATGTCTGCCTGTGTGCATGCCATCATGCTTCTCACCATGACAATGATGGACTAAACCTCTGACTGCAAGCAAGCCTCAATTAAATGGTTTCTTTGATAAGAATTGCATGATCATGACCTGTCTTCACAGGAAAAGAACACTGACAAAGACAGACGGGTATATGGGAGGGTTTGGAGGGACAACGAAAGGAAAGGGAGAAATGATGTAATCAAAAATAAAAGAAAAATATTAAATTATTCATTTTGTTTGGGTTTATGATTTTCCTGCATTTATTTATATGTACCATGTACATGGCTGATACCCTTGGAGGTCAGAAGCGGTTGTCAGATCCCCTGGAATTGGAATTTTAGATGATTGTGAGCCACCATGTTGGTTTGGAGAACCAAACCTTCATCCTCTGATAAAGCAAAAAGTGATCTTCACCACTTAGCCATTCCCATGGCCATTTTACAAAGCTTTTAAAGCCATGTTTTAATATATATAAGAATTTAATTTACTTTTATGGGTTTATAATATAACATGGCATGCCTGTATAAAGTTTAGTTCAGTAATCTATCAATTGATAGACTTGGAAGTTTGCCCATTTGACTATTATGAGAATGATAATAGTAATTTTTTTGTATTCATTTTCCTTTAGGCACTTTCCCCTATCTCTTGGGCCTTTAAGAACAGGATTTCTTTGTAATATGTCAACTCTAGGTTTAAGCAGTTGACAAATACCTAACAGTTTTTCAAAATGATTTGCTGTTATATGTTGTTGTCAAATGAAAGGTTTCCAATTAATTCATGCCTTCACAAACACTTCTGATATATCTTTTTATTATAATTTTTTGAGATTATATTATAATTACTTATTAGCCCTTTGCTTTTCTCAATCTAAACCCTTCCCTTTGCTCTCCTCATTGCTCACTTTCAAATTTTCTTTCTTTGTTTTAACATACGTGTATATGTATACAAACCTTTTTTGGGGGGGGGGTTGTTTTTGTGTTTCTTTGTTTTGTTTTTCTTTTTGTTTTTTGCTCTTTGCTCTTGGGGGGGGGGCCCGCCATCATCCACCTTCCAATAAATACAGAGAAAGTTATTGTTACTTATGAATTGTCTGGCCTTAGCTTGGCTTGTTTCTAATCAGCTTTTCTTAAATTACCTCATCTACATTTTGCCTCTGGGCTTTTACCTTTTCTATTCTATATTTCTTACTGACATTAATTCTTCTATCCCATGAACACATAGCATATATTAACATTTTGTGATTTCTTTAGACAATACTTTATTATCAGTGCCTGTTTCATACTTTTTTGTCAAAAATATTTAAAATATTTTTATACAATCAAATGGAATTGTTTATTTAGTTCCAATTTCAAGTTTTTCTTTTTATTGTTCCTAAATACAGCTGGTTTATGATCATTGATCTTCTCTCTCATAAGCTTGTTAAATCTATTCTGTGACATTTTTATGACTTCATTAGAACTTGCTACATATAAGAGCATGTCAAATGAAAGTAGAGAATGTTTTATGGGTGTTGCTTTCATCTCTTCCTTTTCCAGTTAGCATTGCTAGAATTTTCTTTATAAGATACAGTAAGTATATTGTTAGACAGAATTTATCTGTTTTCTTGCTTCTAGAAGGAATATTCTTTCAACATTATATGATGTTAAATAAATCAAATTTATTTCTAGTTTACTGAGTATTTTAGTAAGTTATATTCTGTCCATTTTTAGGTCTGTTGATCTGTAATAAGTGTTTTGTGGCTAAGGTTAATGTGTGTTTGCCTCATAGTCCTGTGGTAAACCCTGTTTCTGAGGTAGTTCTAATACTCATAGTACATAAATCTATCTATGTGTTGTTGTATTTGTTCCATTGGAGACACTAATATGTATGGATTCTTCTCTTATGAGGTACATTTTTGTATTAATTATATGTTGGTGAGTTAGAGTGTGTGTCCTTTCTTTTTTCTGGAGAAGTATGTGAAGTATGACACTAATTCTCCAAATATTAAACACAAATCAACAATGAAATAAAGTATGGCATTTTTGTGGAGTTTTAAGTTACAGCTTCTGCCACTTCTTTTCTGAAGGCCTATTTGATTTTCTTTTTAAAAAAAAACAAACTGTTTTTTTTTTTTTAATAGATGGCCCTTTCTTTCCTTCCCATAAGGTCTCTATGATTGTCCTTTCTCTCTCTCTCTCTCTCTCTCTCTCTCTCTCTCTCTCTCTCTCTCTCTCTCTCTGTGAACTTCCTAGTCAGCCACTTCAGGTTAATATGACAAAATTCACACACTGTTTTCAGAGTACATGATCAAGTGCATACATCCTTTCCCATATTTCTGAAGGCTGGAAATCTGCAAATAGGGTGTCAGGATTGGTGGATTATGGGTTATGGTTTTGTTGCTACTTCATAACATTAATTTTACTACTGTTATTAATTGTAATATAAATATCTTATATACACAATATCTGATGTATGTATGACCCTTGTGAATGGCTCATTCAACTCCCAAAGGGTTCATGACCCACAGTTGAGAACCACTGCTATAAATAGTAATTTTTAAAATAATTTCTTCTTTGATCTTTGCTTATCTAGAAATGTGTTTTGTAGATTTTATATATTTGAGAAAGTTTCATAATTATGTTACTTTTCTTTTTTATTAAGAAAAATTTTTCATTCATTTTACACACCAATCAAAGATCCCCCCTCTTCCCTCCTCCCACCTCCCCCAGAAACCCCTTCCTAACCCTCCACCCATTCTCACCCTCTGCATCTTAATTGCATATTCTTCCACTGCTGTGTGGATAATTCTCGAGATCGTGTTTAGTTCAGATTGACTTATGGCATCATTTGAGTCTTCTATTTTCTGCTTTAACTTCTATTTGTTCCATCAATTCTGAGCTAGATCTTAAAACCCACAATTATTAGTACTGAGATTCTGCCTTCAATTATCATTTTTTTCATCAAACCTCCTAACTAGAGCTCTGCTGTTAAGCTGGCATGTTTTTAGTTATATGTTCTTGATGAATATTGACCATTTTTAATTATAACATAATGCTTTTCATTGAAGCTTTTTTCTTTAGTTATGTTTTTTGAAGCAGCATGACCGCTCCACTTCTGCAAGGCATAATGCTGTTTGATCCATCTGCTCTTTTTCCTTCTGGATCATTGTATTTCCACCCTAAGTGTGTATCCCACAGACAGGATACATGGCTAGGGCAGCATCCTATTCTATTTTTTTATTTCTGTTTTGATCCAAGTGTTAATTTGTTTATATTTACTGTTACCAACTATTAACGTATAAGTTACATCTAGAGTTTTATTGTTGCCCATACATCTTATAATTTATATATTTCTCTATGTTTCCCTTGATGTCTTCTTTCTGAATTAAATATTTTTCAAGTATAACATGTTATCTTCCTTGTTTATTCTTTTGTTGTATTTTTCAAATACTTTTTCTGGGGGTATTTCTGAAGGCTACAGGAGTATATTCTCCATTTATACCAATCTACTTGGGATTAGCAATAACATAATTTACATACTACTCAGCTATGAAACTCCTTCCCTCTCCCATCTTTTGGGCCATTATTCTCAGTTGACATCTTGGTACATGCATGTAGGTTTATACATTGATACATACAATTTTTTTAAATGTGAGAATAAGAGTTGCAAGGAATGTGCATGAATACCTTTCCTTTTATTTACATTTGTTATCATGTTTACAGTGGTCTTTCTTAATAAAATGGATAAGAATCTGTAGCTAAAGCCTGACTACTTCTATCTGGAGATCTAGCTCTAGTGTGTCTGGTAAGCAAGATCTGACATGAAACCCTTCAGGTAGGTTTTGAAAGAAGTCTTACTTTCCATTTTATTCCTGGATAATAAATACCTTTTCATTTTAGTTTTTTAATTCATTATTGAATATGCGTGAGTGTTTGGGTTTCATGTATGTCTGCACATCACATTCATTCCCTGTGCATAGTCTTCCATATTCTTTTGAGAATCAGAATTTAAAATAATGTAATGAATTGACGCTGAAATTTAGATTCTGCTCCCTCTCCATATTTCTTATCATTAGCGATGCTTGCTGTTGTTACTGTTGGTTGCTAACAGGTTTTCTGAACCAATTCTAGGAAGTCTCTGTTGTTTGCCAAATGTGGCAATAAAAATTCAGCTTGGGTAAACTGGTAGTCCCTTACTGATTCAGCAGAAGATTTTGTTATTGTCTGAAGGCAGTAAGTTTCCTAACCTCTACTCATGAGTTCTGTGAGCTTGGGTATACCTTAAAGACTCAGGCAGATATGACAATCTGCCTGATCACTAATATTTTGCTTGAGCTGAGCATGTTAGTCATCAGGAAGTCAGGACATATGACCTCCTCATGTCTTTGCTGAGCATGTACACGCACAGGCAGGAGTAGCATGTGACTTTCCATATTCCCATTTGTCCTCAACAAATATTCTGCATTTATTTTCCTGAGTAAGCTGTGAGTTAGGTCAAAAAAAGACAAATGTGCACATGAATTCTTCTTGGAAATACCAGACAATTAAAAAATTACAAATTTGCAAGAATGAGCTGTGAGGCATTTCCCCCACCAGTACTTGCCATGGGGCTAAGTTTTCTCATGCTGGGAAGCTCTAATTCCAAGGCAACTCAAGATGGGAAAGGAGGAGGAAGGGGAGAAAACATGTGGAAAAAAAAAAACAACCCACAGAACATTTTTAGCATGGTAAGGAGTTTTAACTAAGTACACTGAGCTGTTACTACACTGGCTGGTTTCCTAACTTCAAGAGAGGCTGCTTCTATTGACTTTGCTTTTTGTTTTGCTCTTTTTTTTTTTTTTTCGGGGCGAGGGATACATATTCTCACTGCTTTTACTGAATAGAGAATCCTTAGAAGTCCCATTATGTCTTTTCCTCTGATATCCCATGGCTGTATCATTTCCAATAGATAAATAATTTCCTTATTTTATACTAATCAGAATCAAAGACAAAAATCAGTATTAAAATGTGCCATTCTTAATTTGGCTGAGTAACTAACAGCATATCACTTTGGGATAATGTGAAAAATTCAAGCTCCTTTCTTGACCCTGGCAAAGCTGCATTTTGGGCTGTCATCAGTGTGATTCAATTGATGGGAGTCAGAAATCTCTGCCCTTGCTATCACTGTGAAAGTGTAATTTATCCCCCTAGAATACCAAGCAAGGAAGAATGGTCTGTTCTCTTCTCTTCCAGAAATCACTTCAACCAAAATAACACTGGTAGTTATTTTTCACAATACATTTATCTTAGTACCTTGAATTCTCTGTGCAAGCATTTCAGTATGAGATTTCAAATCCACATTTTTGAGCCCTTTATTAGGATGAAACAGAATAGGATATATTATTCATATAATATTGCACTTGGAATTTGTTTGTAGTGGATCAAATATATTATGGAATCTATGCCTACACTGGAAAATAGAATGTAGTTACCATGATCAGCGTATATTGTATGAATTTTAAGTAAAAAAGTTTACAATGTACACTATATATAGGGAAAATATGAAATAGTATGAAATAAGAGCTTTTTTAGTATCTATTGTCACAATCCAAATATGATATCTACTATTTTCATTCATGTCATTTGTTATTAACTATAACTTATTAAAATTAATAGATTTTATATTTTATTATTTAGTAAATGGAAACATTAAGCAGAGTAAGCTACATAAGCAGCAATGAGACTTCAAAAGGCAATTTGTTTATTTCCTTTCTTATTAATAAGGCTTTTACTTGGAAAATAAACTAAATGTATCTTCTGATTTTCTGAATTTCTGTGAAGATTAAAATAGTTTAAATAATTATCCAATTATAAATATCTAGAGAGTTGCCTTTTCTGATAATAGCTGGAGGCAAACCTTTGTTCATGATGCTATAGACTATAATTCAACAAAACCCCACCAATTATTAAAAAAAAAAATAGGATCACAAGTAGCAACTAAAAAGTACTAACACTCAAAGGATAATAATAAATTGCTTGGCATTTCTGTCAAAATAGGGTTGAAACCTAGCAGATGTCTAAACTACTTTTTATTGTGTCATATTTTGTAGCTCTTTTAACTTTTTAATGGAGTTCCAAAGCTGCCAGTGCCCACTAATAAAATGATGTTCAAAGTCAAAGATATTTTTGTTGAAATAACCACAGCGTTGAAGCATGTGATATCTAACACTGGCAAGAGTAGTTGTTTTAGAATAATTATTTCCTTACATCACACTGTTTTTCATCAGGATTTTAATTTTGAAAATAGATAACATAAATTTGTATTCCCAGAATACTATTTGTATTGTTATATAAAAATTGCATTGCAGATCTTAACACTAAAAATATGCAGCAACTAATACTATGGCTCTCTACCAATATTCATTCAGTTGTCACTCAGGCTGACTTTGACTTCAGAGTAAATTATGGATTGGGTAGTGATTTTTCCATTACACATCTCTCCACTTTTTTTTAAAACAGGATCCATAGACTCTGTATGACTGATCAATCTATCAGACTCTGAAATTCTTACTCTTGTCCATTCAGAACTCAGTTATTTTGTGACTTTCTAAGTGCCTTTGTGGAGCGGAACTTATCACTCTTGTTTTAAAACTTATATCTTCATCCAGAAGTCCCTTGTGTCAGGTTGTGCGGTTTACTACTTCAATAATGTAACTGTTTATTTCCTTTTCATTTCTTAAAGATTCTGAGCTATATCCTCACGATGAAATGAAGAAGATAAAATAAGGAATTGATTCTGGAATGTTCCTTTGAGCAGGTTATCAAACTCAAAACTTTAAGTGTAATCATTATATGATATTTCATTGAAATAAAATTTGTCTCATAGAGAACAGCATTATTGAGAAGTATTTGCACAGTGGAAATTAAATTAATGTATAATTTTCAATATAAAAAGTACCTAGGAAAACAAAAATGATTCGAAACAGCAAAGGATATTTGAATATTATGGTTTAAATGTTGAGATGTAGATACATGGGAAATGAAATATGTATAACATGACCTGAGATAACTCAGCTAACCTCTCCCAAGATTAGTATTATTTTACTGCATTACAGGTGTGTGTGTGTGTGTGTGTGTGTGTGTGAGAGAGAGAGAGAGAGAGACAGAGACAGAGACAGAGACAGAGACACAGAGAGACACAGAGAGACACAGAGAGAGATAGAGAGAGTCAGGACTGACAACTTAAAAGAATAAATCTAAACATAAACTGTATAAAGTACATGTTCTGGATGGAATACTTACAATGAAGAAAAATGTAAGTGAGGTCAGTTGTGATTGGAAAAGGAAATTAAGAGCATTTTTTTGTTTGAGGGTTGTAATTTGTTTGTTTGTTTTTTTGTTTGTTTGTTTGTTTGTTTGTGGTAGACAATACAAGTCTGCATACCTGAGGTGCATCGTTTCATTATCTGCTCCTGTAACAAAGTACATTGCTACTTGTATACAGAACTGTATTATCATTTTGGAGGCTGAAATACATCCTTTGAATTTGAGCAGTGATTGGTCTGTCCTTTTGTGAAAATCTCCTTGGCTGTACCAGAGAGTGGTGGTTGGTACAACTCTAATAGCAACTATAAAGAGGAGAGACCACATGGTGAGACAGGAAGCCACAGATTTGGAAAGTGCCAGAGTTACTCTAGCAACTTACACTTGCTGGTAATAAATCCACTCAAGCAGCCTTAGTCTCTTTTAAGGGCAGAGCCTCCATTGATCTTGTGTTTTATTAAGCTTTACTTTACTATTTCTTAGGTTTGCAAAACTCTGTGTCTCATGCTACAGGCCAGGCTGTTCTTACATGTCATTATCTCTTCCTCTCTAAAATGTCCATTTCTTCAGTATCATCCCCAGTTCTGTAGCAAACCTCCTGTTGAACCCTCCCCTTCATCTCTACCCCCAACTCTAGTAGATCACACAGATCTTATCCTCCAAATTTCCTTCCCCCTACTCATCCCATTATTTAGACCCCAACTCCATCAGGCATTCCCTGGAAACTCACCAGTGAAGCCTGTCAGAAAAATGAGTGGGCTACAAAAGCTTCACATCTTGACTCTCCCCCATCTCCTCCACATAAAGTACCCAGTCTCTTCCCTAACACTAGAGAAGACTACTGTCCTGGCCACTTCTCAATCTCTGATTTCTGGGGACCACACTGACCAGGATCCCAGAAGAATTCCCTCCAGGCAGCAGCCACCATACTCTCCTAAGAGCCAGAAGAGTGCATGTAGATGTCCTTGGTCCTTGCTGCCTCCTAAAGCCATGTGGAAGTCCATGTTCTGTGCTGCTGCTGGCTGCTATGGGCAAGGAAGCTTCTTTTGCAGTGGAACTGATGACTGTAGACTCATAACTGAGAATGAAAGACATTGGAGGCTTCTATGACAACTTCTTCCTTGCCTCAAAGGGGGAAAAATCCAGGAAATAAGTTATTGAAGAGAATCCTTTTTTTGTTTGTTTGTTTGTTTGAAATAGCTTATTTATATTGTCTTATTGTTGTTAGATAGGCCATATTAGATTGGCATTATTAATATTGGGTTTTTCTTTCATTTTTCTTAATTAAGAAATTTTCTACTCACTCCACATACTATCCACAGAAACCCCTCTTCTCTCCTCCCTCCTCCCAGCCCTCTTTCCCAAGCCACCCTGCATCCCCACATCCCCCAAATCAAGGTCGACCATAGGGAGTCATCAGAGCCCAGCACACTGAGCCTAGGAAGGTCCAAGCCCCTTCCACTGCACCAAGGCTATTCAAGGTATTATCACACAACAGGCACCAGATTCCAGAAGCCTGCCCATAGACCAGGTACAGATCCCAATCCCCCTGCCTGGGTGGCCCCCACAAACAGTTCGAGCTAAACAACTGTCTTCTGTATCCAGAGGGCCTAGTTTGTCCCATGGAGGCTCCACAGCCACCAGTCCACAGCTTATGGGCTTCCACTAGTGTGGCCAGCCATCTCTGCACATCCTCCCATCATGATCTCAACGTCCTTCACCTGCAATATCTCTTCTCTCTCTCAGAATGGCCAAGATCAAAAACACTGAAGACAGATTATGTTGGAGTGGATGTGGAGCAATAGGAACACTCCCCTGTGGTGGGAATGCAAACTTGTACAGCCACTCTGGAAATCAGTATGGCGATTTCTCATAAAATTGGGAATAAGTCTTCTTCAAAATCCAGTCATACCACTCTTGGACATATACCCAAGGAATGCTCAATATTACCATAAGGACACATGCTCAACTATGTTCATATCAGCATTGTTCATAATAGCAACAACCTGGAAACAACCTAGATGCCCCTCAACCAAAGAATGGATAAAGAAAATATGGCACATATACACAATGGAGTACTACTCAGCAGTAAAAAAACAATGACATCATGAAATTTGCAGGCAAATGGATGGAACTAGAAAATATTATCTTGAGTGAGGTAACCCAGACTCAGAAGGACAAACAAAATATGTACTCACTGGTAAGTGGATACTAATTGTGAGGGAAGGGATGGCCAGACTGCAACCCACAACTCCAGAGAGGCTAGTTAACAGGGAAAGACCCTAGGAGGGACACATGGATGACCCTGCAAAGGAGAAGTGGATGAGATCTACATGAGTGGACTGGGTTTGGGGTGGCAGAGGGAGAGGAGTGGGGGATGAAAACATAGGGAAATGGGAGGGTCAAGCTGGAACAGAGACAGAGTGGGAGGGCAGGGAGGAAGATATCATGATAGATGAGGACATCATTGGAATAGGAAGAGGCAGGGTGCTGGGGATGCTCTCAGGAATCCACAAGGTTGACCCCACCTGGGTCTGCTGGCAGTGGTCCAGAGGGTGCCTGGACCGGTCTACTCTGGTAACCAGCCTAGCAAATAACCTAGCTGTCTTCATAGAGCCTTTGTCCAGTGACTGATGGAGGCAGTCACAGAGATCCACAGCCAGGCACCAGGCTGAGTTCCGGGAATCCACCTGAAGAGAATTGTTAATGAAAACTCCTTGGATCTTACAACAATGACCCCAGCAAAAACTCACAGCAATAAGGGAAATGTTGCATAAACTGGCTGTCTGCTATAACCAGGCAAGACTACCAGTGGAGGGACTGAGACACCAACCCAGCCACATAATCTTTGACCTACAATGTGTCCTGCCTACAAGATGTTCTGGGGTAAAGGTGGAATAGAAATTCTGGGAATGGCCAACCAACAACTGGTGCAGCCTGAGACCCATACATACCATGAGAGAGAGCTCACCCCTGACACTGTCTGGAGGGCCAGAACCCAGGGCCTGGATAGAACAGAGATGTAGGATAGAACCAAACTGTAGCGTGAATCTCAAAGAGTTCTTATTAATAAGAACAAACCTGAGGCCAGTTATTGGGGTGATTGCTGGAAGATCAGAGAAGCAGAACAAGCCATTGCTATCTCACCTTGCTAGTTCCTTAGCTGGTCTTGTTTCCTCAGACTGGAAGCTTCTGAGTCCTCCTCCACATGAATCTCAGCTTAAAGGTTGGGTTTCTGGAATTAAGGCATGGGTCACCATGCTTAGCTGTTTCTAAAGTGGCCTTGAACTCAGAGATCCGGCTAGCTC
Source organism: Onychomys torridus (assembly GCF_903995425.1). Classification (NCBI taxonomy): domain Eukaryota; kingdom Metazoa; phylum Chordata; class Mammalia; order Rodentia; family Cricetidae; genus Onychomys; species Onychomys torridus. The sequence goes on from NC_050447.1 coordinate 62,630,377, forward strand.
TGTCTCTCAAGTGCTGGGATTAAAGGTGTGTACCACCACCGCCCAACTTCTGTTAGGGCTTACTCTGACCCATTTTCTAGACACCATTTTTGGCTTTGTTCTAGTGGTTGTCTGTTCTCTGACCCCAGATAAGTTTATTTCAGGGAACACACAATATTTCAGGGAACACAATACTCACCACACCAAACATGACTGGCAATATATATTTAATATATATGTCAGTATGTCAGTGTAATGATGCCTTATTGTCATAGATTGTTGGTACCTATTGTCATCAGAGAAGTTTCATCCAGCAACTTATGGAAGCAGATGCAGAGACCTCACAGTCAAACATTAGGTAGAGCTCAGGTAATCCTGTGAAAGAGGGGAAGAAAGGATTGTAGGAGCCAAAGGGGTTAAGGACATCATAAGAAAACCAACAGAATCAACTAACCTGGACTCATAGGGGCTCACAATCTTGAGCCTACATGGGACTGACCTAGGCTCTCTGCCCAGGTTGTGTACCTTGGCCATCTGATGGGACTCCTAACAGTGGGAACAGAGGTTGCTTCTGAATCTTTTGCTGGCTTTTGGACCCTATTCCTCATTCTGGTTTGCCTTGTCCAGCCTTAAAAAAAGAGAAGGTGTCTAGTCTTCTGTAATTTTATATGCCATGTTTGGTTAATATCCATGGGAGTCCTGCCCTTTTCTGAATGAAATGGAGGAGGTTTGGATGGCGCATCAGTGAGGAGGTGATGGGGAGGGATTAGGAAGAGAGGAGAGAAGAGAAACTGTGGTTGGGATATAAAAAAAAAAAAAGTTAAATGTTAGCATAAAGATGCTAAAGTATAGCTCTTCACAGTACACGGCTTCTGGAGGGAAAGTGGGGACTCAGTTATCTTTAAGGTGCTGGTCACTGGCATTTGACTGTGCTCTAATATGGGCAACACAATTAGACTTAGTGTATTTGGGGGAGGGGCTCGAAGGGTGGACATGGGAGGAATGGGAAGCAAGTGTGATTGAGGTGCATTGTATAAAATTCACAAATGATTAATAAAAATGCTATGTTGGGGGAAAAAGGAAACAGAGAGGACAACAGATGGCAAGGAACAAAGCATCCACCCAAAGAAGATAAGAATAGACCAGATATCAGCACCTAGAATTACAATCTTCTCCATACTCGATGCCTAAACACCTGCATAAAAACACAAGCAATCACCAGGACAGTATGTCTCAACTAAATCTCAGCAAGTCCCTGAATATTCCAACACAGCTGAAGCACAAGAACAAAAAAACCCTTAAAATAGCCTTTATGGATATGATAAAAGTTCTTAAAAAGAGAAATAAATAAATCCCTCAAAGAAATCTATGGAAACACAAAACAAGGGAAGAAAATGAATAAAACGTTTTAAGACCCAAGAGTGGAAATAGAATCAACAAAGAAAACCCAAACTGAGGGAAATTAGGAAATGAAAAATTTAGGAGCTCCAACCAGAAACTTAGAGGCAAGCCTCACCAACACAATACAAGAGACAGAAGAGAGGAACACCAGCATTGAAGATACAACAGAAGAAATGGATATCTCAGTCAAAGAAAACGTTAAATCTAAAAACTCCTGTCACAAAATATCCAGGAAATCTTAAAAGAACAAATCTAAGAATAATAAGAATATAGGGAAGAGAAAAAAACAGGCCAAAAGCCTAAAAATATTTTCAATAAAACCATAGAAGAAAATTTCCCTTACCTAAAGAAAGAGGTACCTATCAAGGTAAAGGAAACATACAGAACACCAAATAGACTGGAGCAGAAAATAAATTCTCCTCAGTACATAGTAATGAAAATATTAAACATACAGAACAAAGAAAAATATTAAAAGCTGCAAGGGGAAAAGTCCAAAAAACATTTAAAAGCAAATATATTAGAACAACATCTAGCATCTTAGTGGAAACTGTAAAGCCTGAACAAATGTTCTACAAACTCTAAGAGATCACAGGCCATAATATACCCAGCAGAACTTTAATTCACAATAGTTAGAAAAAATAAGACATATCATGATAAAAACAAATTTAAGCAATATATCTATCTACAAATCCAGGTCTACAGAAGGCACTAGAAGGGAAACTTCAACCAAAAGAATTTTACATTCAAGAAAATAAGTGGAATTAAATAATCTCAGACAAGCAAAGTCAAAAGAATAGAAGCACATGCAATCACCACCACAACAGCAAAATAATAGGAATCAACAAACAGCATGCATTTGCATTGATAGCTCTCAACACCAATGGTCTCTATTCCTCAATAAAATGACAGACTAACAGAATGGATGAAAAAGCAGGATTCATTCTTCTCCTGCATTTGAGAAACATAACCTTTCATCAAAGAAAAACATCATCTCAGGGTAAAAGGATGGAAAAAGATATTCCAAGAAAATGAACATAAATAATAAGCTGGTGTAGCCATTTTAATATCTGACAAAATATACTTTAAAACAAAACTGATAAGAAGAGATAGGGAAGGACACTACATATTCATCAAAGGAAAAATTCACCAAGAGGACATTGCAATTCTTAACATCTGTGCAAAAACATAAAGTGTTCCAAGTACATAAAAGATATACTACTACATTAGAGTTTAGGTCACACATTGACTCTTACACACTGATAGTAGGATACTTCAACACCATATCTTATGGATAGATGGGTCACACAGACAAAATATAAAGAGAGAAATGTTGGAGCTAACTAACATTACAAACAAAATCGTTTTTGTTTTGTCACATTTTATTTTATTATTATCTCTCATAAGCCTGTTCATTTTCTAATGAGGAACAGAAAGGGGGTGGATCTGGATGGGAAAGGAGGTGGGGAGAAACTGGGGGGAGTAAAGGAAGGGGAAACCACAAGCGAGATATAGTGTGTGAGAGGAAAACACTATTTTCAATATAAGGAAAAAACAAAGGCTTCCACTAACTAGACTGATACCAGCATGCCAGGCTAAATCTTGTAGAGATTTACGTATAGAAGATCAACCACACTAAAACCATAGAAGAAGGAGACATGTTAGCCTAACTGAAGGGAATGTGAAAATAAGAATCTAGGTTATCATGGCAGCAAAAGGATTGTAGATAGTAAAAATTGTAAGCACAAAGTCCCTGAGTCCAGAGTGTTGGCAGGCAGTGAAGAATTAAGGTGAAATAGAGAACAGAATTGGTACTTGGGAATGCTAAAAATAGATCTAGAATCAGAGACCTTGGACAGTTGTAACCACAAGCACATTGCTACATAAAACCTTACAATACTGCCTCTGAGGAAGTTTGGCAAAGTTTAATGGATAAGCACCTCTTTGCTAAACATTAAAATGTACTTTGCTGTCCTTGCAAAGCATGATGGACTAGGATCTTGCAGCCATCTGTCTTTTTTCTGATTCTTTCCATGTAAGTAAGTAATCTCATTATATAGGACCAGGTAGAAAGGATCAAAAGTTATCATATCCAAACTGATCTGATGCATGAAATTAAAACCAATTATTATGTCAACTCATGTTTCTAAAATAAAACTTGGTAGACTAGTACCCTAAAGAAATTTCTAAAATGTAACTCCATATGGGCAATAATATTGCTAGAGTGAGCAGGATGACATTAGAGGACACTTGAGGGGCAGTTAACTTTAAATCAGACATATCCATCTGGCCAGTTTCCACTGAGCTGATGTATAACTTCTTACATAAATCAACTGAATGTCATAACTCAGATAACACAATACAAACTGCCTATGAAGTTGTTCAGGATTTACACATTCCATACAGCTTTACACTACCTTGTTATATGATAAATATGCCATCTGTCCAGGCTGTATGACTACTCATAACAGAACTCATAAACCTTGGCACAAGAGGACTTTTAGTTGTATTTCCATGTCTAGTTCATTCATTCAATGAAAATAATGTCTCTTCTATATATTTCTTTGTATCTCCTACATGGACAGGCATGAGGCTGTTAACAGAGTAAATATAAAATGGTTCTTGGTTGACTGATAGACAGAGGTAGAAAATATATAAACATATATTGGTGAACTGATACAGCTAGCTGCTTTTCTTTGCTAAAACTTGTAAGAATATGTGGACTCTGGTTTCTGATACAGTGTCTGGTTACAAACACCATGAAATTTCTCATTAGGAGTGGATTTCATTAATGGTGCTCTGATGATCATGGTAAGTAGACACATAGACCTGAGGAGTGGTTCTTTTCCACTCTTACACCTTGAGCTACCTGTCTCAACAATGACATTGCACCCTCAGTCTGGTGAGCCTTGTATTTGATATTAAAATTCACAAAATAACAAATTGTATAAAGGTTTTTAAATTGAATTCACTTGTGAATGAGTACTGTAAATTTCTCCAGACTTTTAACTATGAAGGTAACTAAGAGGGACTTATATGGTACAGAGAGACCAGTGTTATGCCATTAAATATTATACAGTAGGATAGTAGAATAAAGGAAATTACTTAGCAACATCATTTGGAACTTGTGCAGTGGGGGTAAACCAAAGGGGAAATTTCTTATAGTTTTAGATAGAAAAATCTAGAAAGACATATAACTTTAAGGTAAACTGCAGAGTCAATATGTATGATAAAAGCTAGTTACACAGTTTATACATACTAACCCACTAGTTGTTCAGAAACAGTATACATTCTCCCTAAGGAAAATTGATACAGAATAAAAGAATTCTGAGGTTAGCAGTGAGAATTACACAAGGTATATATCCATGTGAGTGATGTGCTTTCAAACAGTAGGTTATATAATGAGTATTTAGACATTGTAAAATTAGTGTTCTCCCCCAAAATAGCCAAAACTCAAATAAAATGTAAAGTGAGCCCAAGGTTTCAGACAGCCAGCTCATGCACTAAGGACAGATCCTGGCTCAGTCTGGAAGGAGGTGACAGGACCTGCCTGTACAGAATGCACCAGGTTTAAATGAATCCCCAGGGGTGCCTTGATCCTGGAGGACATGGGAATGGAGGGGAGGGGCTGGGGGGAAGGTGGGGGTGGGGGCGGGAGGGGGGAGGACAGGGGAACCCATGGCTGATGTATAAAATTTAAAACACATAATAACAAAGAAAAAAATATTTAAAAAAAAGTAAAGTGAGATGTGAAAACCTCACATAATCTTAATAAGTTGGTGGGGGGGAACCAATGGCCAACTCATCTCCATCTAGCTCTCTAATTTTGCAGGCAATCAATGGCTCCCTCACAGCTGTAACCAGAATGCTGCTATTCCATCAACTTGGAGGTTTGCAGACTCCTGTGGAGTCAAAAACCCACTGAATAACAAAAGCATAGTAACTCTTGGCTCTGTTGCGGAGATCTCTAAACACTCCAAGTACATTTGGATTTATATTTATTCCTTTTGCCATGTCTACAAGTAAGCATGTGCATTTATGAATGTATGCTCTTTTATATGTATATATGTTAATAATTAGACATGTTTAAAGGTTTTCAGTATTGAAAACTCTATAGGTTTTCAAAGTTCTTGTGATTAAATTAGATGATGCAGGCTAGGGAGATAGCTCAGCCCATAACACACTTGACTTGCAAGCTTGAGGACCAGAGTTCAAGAGTTCAAGCCTCAGGACTCATGTATAAAATCAAGTATGATGGCATGTGCTTGCAATCCCAGCACTGGTGAGACAGAGATGTGTATTGCTGACTAGCTACAATAGACTACACTGAGTTTCTAGCCAGTAAGAGATGTTGTCTCCAACAAAAGGAAAAGGTTGGACAGTAACTAAGGAATGGCTCCTCATATTTTTCTCCAACTTCCATCTTACATGCATCCATGTAAGTGAGCATGCACACACACACACACACACACACACACACACACATACACACACACACACATACACACATGTACTTGTAGACCTACACATACACCTGCACACATGTATAGAAACATATATATGTATCTGCATACATGTGTGCACTTGAATGTATATGTACACACAAGAAAAATTATATGATACCCCAGGTGGTCTTAGAACTTTCACTAGTCATCTGAAAGATACTTCCCATACACTTGCTTCTCTGCGCAAGTAGAGAAGGTGCTGATCCTTCTGCACCGAAAAACTGTTTATTTTCTCATTTATCTGCATCCTGAAAGTATTGAATGGATCATGGACTGGCCAGAGAAGAAATGCAGGTATTTGAAATAATTCTGTTTTATTTCCTCAGTCTCTTCAGTATAATGGTATAATGAGTTGATTTTACAACCATACTACCCAGAACAAACTCAGTCATATCTGACTAGAAAACTAAATAGGGCCATGCCTTACTAGCACTTGGACAAGAGGAGAGTGACCTTGCCTTTCCTGCCTACTCCATGAGCTCAGATGCACTAGAGTTAACTTCAAAGCCAACTGTATGCTCTATGACAATACTTTGCTAATCCACGGGGCCAATGATGCATCAGAGCTAGAAAAGTAGGACCCAGGGAAGAATAAATGTCTACTCTGGTTTCATAAATGAATCTGTAGTACATTAAATGAACCACAGAGATGATGTAAATTGTGTCTTAGCACAAACAGCATGACCAAGAAGGGGTTAGAGTTGATGACAGGGAGTAGCTGAACTCATTCCTCCCTTTTGACACATGCCTAACTGCATATACAGTTAGGAAGTGATTTGGAGATGGGGCTGATCCATTTCCTAGCAGAAGAAACAAATTTTAAGTTCTGCTACTTTATCTGTGGTGCATTAAAGAAACAAGTCAGCACATGGACTGACCTTTATGGATTCATATACTTTCAAAGTTCTTTGAATAGTTGAAAAACAATCCACTTTTCTCCCTTTTCTCACCTACAGTCCTCACTTGTAGAGCAAGCTTGGAATGGAACACCAAGACATAACAAGGGACTAGCTAGGACAGTCATGCTTTAGTCACTCTTCCTCTAGAATCAGGATTTACTCAACACTTTAGCCTCATTCATGTTACCTTGGAATACAGTACCCAGGGTGGGTTGCCTTTTGAGCTATGCAACTGTAGTATCTGTAAATGAAACTCCCTTATCCAGGGAGCTGAAACACAGGGGACTAGCTCATAAATAATTTCCAGACTCTATTTTTCCTGTTGACAGCAGTAAAACATGTAATTTGTTGGCAGCATAGACTTTCTGTCTCAGATGTCTCAGATAAGGGGCTAGTTGGTGTACATAAAACCTACTTCACTGCTTCATGATTTCTATAGCATAAATACAGTAATATGCATGCTTTTATACAGACTAGCTTATATAAGCTTAGGCTAAGGCCTTAGGAGAGTCAGCCATGGAAAATTTTAACTCTAAGACAAATGCAGGAATAGTACAAATAAATTTATTACTTTTTTCTAAAATGTCCCATTTTTGTAAAGTTTTCTTTCCTCGTTGGGGTTACTTTCATAATTTGACTATGGGAAACTAAATAGCTTTCTAGGCATCTGTTTACCCATCTGCAAATGATGAAGTTTGATGAAAATGCTAAGATAGAATGTTCTAGGAGTACTTTTCCCTCTAAAATTTCCAGTTCTATTTTATTATGCACAGCATCCTGTTTACTTTACACTTGATGGAAGATTAGCACACCCTAAATTCCTTCAGAGAAACTCCTTTTCCTGTTCCTAGTGCACCTCAATGTTCCTCAATATGAGTGAAAATGATGCACACAAGGAAAGACAATAAAGAACACAATAAAGAACAAGGAATAACAGACCATGATAAATGATGACCACTTGTGCTTTTATTTATAGATGATGTGTGACTGACTTCAAAGACAATATGTGTACATGCATGGAAGTATGCACATACATGTATTCAAACACAAACACTTACATAGATCTGAATGTTTCATTGAATCCCTTAAATATTAATATCATATAGTTAAAAGAATATATTAATATTTGCCTCATATTTTTATTGGCAGCATCTTCTCAATATAAAATAGAATGAGAGCACCAAGGAGTTAGCACACTTGGTATAGTGTTTGCCTAGTATGAAGGAAACCATGGGTTTGATATACTACAGCACATAAACCAGACTGGTAGCACATGCCTGTAATTCTAGCACTTGGGAGGTAGATGAAGAATTAGCAGAAGTTTAAAGCCAGACATGGTGGCACTTTCCTTTAATCTCAGCACTTGAAAGGCAAAAACAGCCAGATCTCTGTGAGTTTGAGGCCAGTGAGTCTACTAAGAAGGACCCAGGCCAGCTAGAGCTACACAGAGGGACTCTGTCTTAACATTGAACAAATAAAAACAAAATATTCAGCTCTAAAGAAAAATAAAATACAAATATTTCAAGGACACTAATGGACTTAAAATGTATGCTATTATATAAGGCCACACAATCCCAGGAAAAAACTCACTTTCTCCCAGTCTAGTACATATTTATGTGTGTGTACTTGTATATATGTACATATAGGGTATATTTTAACATGGAAGAGGAGAGCAAGAATGGATAAATATTAGGTGATGAGGAAGGACTGAATACAAGTAATGAACACCACAACAAAGAACTGAACACAGGTAACAAACACTTGCATCATGAAAGAGAATATAAAGCTTTTCTATTTTTGACTTTGTCATGGGTTTGCCAGGCATTTGTGTTGGCTATATCATAAAAAATATATTGGATAATGAAAGTGAAATGTCCAATGAGTAGCTCCATAGTTTCAGAACAGCTCTGCTAACTGTATAGAAGTTCACTGAGATGTATAAACGACGGGTCTGATTAATTTTGGTGTGTGATTGTCACTTGCAAGGTATTTATACTACAGTTATTTTTTTATTTTAAAAGCTTAAGGTCAATCCAGTACTACATAGAAAGATTAAGAGCAGTGTCAACTACATGAAACTTCTCTCAAAGGCAAATAAATAAAGGAAAAATAAGATAGGAAAGGAATTCATGTTTTACATTTTTATAAGCATGTTCTAAGGACAGATCAGAAAGTATAGGGATTTGTGATTTAGAGTAAAAACAATGGAAACCAAAATGTTTTCAAAATACCAAAGCAGAGAGTAAAACTGTGTAGATAAATTTTAAAGCCAAAAAAATGTCAATCAAGATGTGAGCTATGGAGGCCAAACCTATAAGTTAGCATGGCAGACGTTCTGAGAGGCCAGGGAAGTCTAAAGTGATTCTCACCATGGAAAAGACACATCGCCCTAGTATATACCCTGTACACCTGGGTAAGACTGGCAGCCTTTCAAATACTGCTTTCAGAAGAGAGCCCTGCAAATTGCCACTCACAATTCTAAGCCAGATGGTCTGTGTTGAGGAACTTCCAGGGCTGTCAAGCATAATAATAGAGGTATTGTGAGGCACTTGTTCAGTTATCCAACTTATTATAGGAACAAGAAGAAGTTTGCTGGTATTTCCAAGTTCTGAAACAATGTATTGTAAAAGATGCTGTTGTTTTCTGAGGTGTTATGTCTCTGTCCCCAGTGTGACTTACTGCATTAGGTATAAACTAACAGCCTCTGATCTAAATACATGATAATTTAGATTTCCTCAGAAGTCAATTTCATTTCAGAAGAAATAGGATTTATTGAAATTACAGGAGTGTTGGAGACTTTAGATCTATGTAAATAGTTTTGTACTTTCTCAATTAAGTACACTCATTAAATTGGAACAAAACAATAATCTGAACTATAATGTATCCCTGGTTAAATAGATGTTTTAAAAAATATTCAGGCATCATACAAAATAAACATTTTCAAATGTATTTCATATTTAACAAATGATTCTTGACTGTGTTGGAAAAGAAAATTTCTTGGATTAATTATGGTAAATAGAGTTTATTTGAGCAAAGAAACAAAACAAAACAAAGCAAAAATGAATCAGAAATGATTCAGATGTTAGCATGCCTCTAGAACCAGAGAGAATTGTGAGAATTCCAGTTAACAGGGATGGGAATGAAGATCAGTGTGTAGAGAATCTGCCATGAATGTATGAAGTTCGGGGTTCAATTGCAGGATCACATAAACCAGACATGGTGGTGCACTCCTGGAGTCCCAGCACTTTGAAAGATAAGAAATTCAAGGTCATCCTCCTCAGATACATATTGAGTTTGAGGCCAACTTAGGATATATGAGATTTGTCTCAAAACAAAACAAAATGCCAGTCAGCAAGATAGTCAGTCAGCATTAAAAGAAAACAGACATGAAACATAAGAAACAATGATGTAAATGTAACTTAGCGACAACTATTCTATTATTAACAGCTTAGTTAACTGGATACAGGATGCCCTGTAACCAACTCAAATTCATTTTTTGTGACTAAATTATATATTAATTTGATCTTCTGAGCCCATTGTAGAAGCCCATTACAAATCAATGACCTCACGCAATTTTACATCGCAGTTAACCTAGCATAACTTGAGCGCTAAGATAATACTAAGAACAAATAGAAAAGTTATACTGCTTAAAGTTTGATTGAAAGAAATAAAAAAACAATAAATGTAAACATATTGTAATAAATAGAAAAGGAAAAATAATAATTTCAGGAATCTTAGAGAGTAATGGATATGTGTAAGGGGTGGTTGTAGACAGAGATTGGAAATGTTGTCATGATTAGATGGTTAATCCATGAAGGTTTCACCTAGGATGGGATTTTTGAACAGAACACCCCAGAATTAGTGGTAGTCATTATACCAAAATAGATAAATGATAAATGATGCAGACATAAAAGTACATTTTAACAACCAAGCAGGTGTCCACAAAGCACAATGAAGATTGTCTAAATTCTGCCATGCACATGAACTCTTGAGTGTTTGGTCCTTGAGGACGTTTTTATTGCGGCCCATGTCCATGTGGGATCTTCTAAACATCAGTACTGCCCTAATTTCCTCTTCAGTACTTATGGTCTTTCCTCCCAGAACACCAGGTAAGAAACCAAACCATGAGAGGGAAAAAGTAGAAAATTGTCTCCTCACTGTGTAATCGATATGTTTTGACTGGAGAAAAATTAAATGATAAATACTAAGGTATGGCATGTAATACCTTTTATGCCTATGTCTATCTTAAAGGGACACTAAAAGAAGCATTTATTATTTAGCATTCTTTTTATTTACTATTTTACAGTTTCATACATAATGTCCTTTGATCAAAGATTCCCCCCCCATTGTCCTCTATATATCACCTTTCCCCTCCCACAAAATCTCCTTTTATTCTCATCTCATTCATATCTTCATGTCTGTCTATGTGTGTCCAACTACATTTAATTGAGGTAGCCTGCATGATAATGAATTTGGGGTTAATTCCTTGATGGGCAGCAGTGTACAAGTAGCTCCACTACTGTGGCATATTACTTCCCACTTTGATTATATGTAGTGTCTCTGAAAGTAATGGGGATTTATGAAGCTTTCTCCTATCCATTATAAAACATTGATGGGTTTGGTCCTATGCAGTTAGCCACTGTTGCTGTGAGTTCTTCAAGGCCACATGAAGAAGAGCAGTTTACAACATGCCTTATCATCCTCCAGCTCTCAACCTTTTCTACCATCTTCTGTGACATCTTCTCTGAGCTTCAGATGGCAGATCGAGATGTCCCAATTAAATCTGGATATTCAACAAGTCATGTATACAGTATCTTGATGCATTATTGATCATCACCCAGTGTAAACAGACCATGGCTGGGGGTAGCTCTGATCATTGAACATAATCTGATCCTAACTATTTTATGGTCATTTTGACATCATAACCATTTAGCAAGTTAACATTAGAATGACACCCTCTAGGGATTATGAGGACCCTAGTCATAGAATTTGTCCAGGTTTGCAGTCATAGGTATGAGCTCCTCCTGTAGCATGGGTCTAAAACCCAATCAATAAACTACTGATTATCCCTAAAATAGTCATGACACTGTTTCATCAGTGGGCACATCTTGCCCAGAAAGTTGGAACTGTATTTACAGGGCTAGCAGTTAGCTCAGGCTGTTGGTGGGTTATCTCCCATGACATCTTGCATGGTACCTTCTAGTGCTGAGAAAGCTTATTAGCAAGAAGCTTTGAGCTCAGTTCTTGTTTTATTTCTCTATATCTTCCACAACAGGCTCACATTGTCTAGTTGTGATAACTAACCAAGAATGCCATGAGCCTGTACTGTTTTTGAACCTTCTGAGTCTTCCATGACCAACAACTTACAGGAAGTCATCCCACACCTGGCCACGGTATTTGTGTTTAAATAACTGATAATACACATGATATTTACCTTCAAACTCTTTCTCAAGACATAGTATAATATGTTTTAATATCATTTTTGTACAATTTTCATTCTAGTTAATCTCACTAAGCCTATGTCTCTACCCTTACCCCTACTTAAACTTTTTCACCCTCAGTTTTTACAGATATACTTTTCAATCACCTGTCATCCCCTTAAGGCAACTGCCCCCAATATATCATTTGTAGTTTCCTAGCATATACATGTACTCCTAGTTAAACGCATAAATCTAAAAAATTGCAAATACAATCCTTATGCAAGAGATAAACTTTGTGTTTGACGTTCTTGGTCTGGATTGTCTTGGTAAACTATACTAATTATATCTAATTATGTGTAATAAATGTTTTTCTTTATAGCCAAATTCCATTATATCTTTTATTATCTATCAGTTGATAAATATCTAAGCTTGTTCCATTTCCTTGTAGTGGTTACTAAATAAAAAAATAATAAAACAGCATAGGACATGGATAAGAAAGCATCTCTGTAGTAGAATATAGACTGTTTGCACATATGGCTCATATGATAGTGCTTTTTGAGAAGCTTCCACACTGATTTCTTCAGTAACTGCATTGCTTTAAGTGCCTACCAATAGTAAATAATTGTTCCCTCTTTCTCCACATTTTGACCATTGTTTGTTATCATTTGATTTCTTGATGAAAGCTATTCTGACAGGTAAGATGGAATTTCAATAAGATTTTAATTTCCATTTCCCTGATTGACAGATATATCAAACATACTTATGGACCTATCAAACAGATAAGTAGCTTGTTTTGTTTTAATGAATTTTCTACTTCATAGCTGTGTTTACTCACTATTCAAAAAAAAAAGGAAAGATGATTGCTTGCTTACTTAAAAAGGCAGAGTAATTGTTGTGTGTGTGATCGTGTGTATGCAATACAACACCAGTGTCTTATAATATATAAAGGACTTCTTCATTATCAATAATTTTTATCAGTTAATACAACCAGGATTAAAATGTTAAATGCACACCAAGTTTTTGTTTGATTCATTAATAAGAGAAGCTGATGGAATGGGAAAAGTGGTTCACAGTGTATTTTAGTAGTTAAATATTTGTGTATGCTGTAGAAAGAAAGTGTGGAAGATTGCCTATCCCCTTCCAAAGTACAGATGCACTGAAAAAAGGGCAAAGCTCATGAATCTACTGAAGTCTGTGGCTTTTGTTGGAGTGTATGACATAAAGTCTCCAAAGGTCATAAGTCTATAGTTGGAAAGAAATAAACTCAGGTTCCAGGAAGGACTGCACCTACAGTTCATCTTCAAGAATTTGAATTCCAGCAATAATTGTGACTGTTAAGGGAAGTTACATGTGCCTGACCTGCTCGTGAAGAAATAAAAGCAACATATTCAGAGGGATGTGGAGAATTGGAGGCCCAGTTGACTTCTGAACTAGAAAGGTGAAATGGCAGAAAACCAGTGGTGACCATTGCTATCTGACTCATCCAAGGTTATTATGATAAGCATTAGTTATTTACTTAACATATACTGAGCTGAGGCCACAGTGGTCTGTATTTAATGTTCACATAGTATTTTTGCCAATTGTAGATTTTATATTTACAAATCGAAGTTTGGAATAGTAGATGCCTTCCTAGTTGCAGAAACAGGCACAAGCTATGTGAATGCTACAAATAGAATGTGAGTGTTGGCCAGGTTGCTTAGAACTGCAAAGTCCAAGGGACCGTTTAGGGTACACCCAACCCACCAGGTGGAAAGCAGGTGGGCCAAAGGCAGCATTACAAATTCAGAAACCACACAATGTGATGTGGTAAGCACAAGTATGAACCAAATGCACAGTGAGCAGGCTGTCACTAAGGCACAGTCAGGAATAGATTAGAAGAGAAATTAATTTACTTTTGGAGAGACTAGGACCTTGATAGAATGGGAGTGTTCTTTCTTGGGGCTAAGTGTTTGTTAAAGCAGCAGACTCACTCAGTCACTGGATGTGCATTGCTGATAAACCATATATTGTCTTCTAAATGAAGTCTGTAGTCCTCCTGTTTCACATGCTAAACATGGGACAGATTAATATACCACAGATTTCACAGTTTAGATAGTAATGTAAAACTTATTTTCATATTGTAGGTATTGTGGGAAAATCTATCCTGAATTAGTCTGTTAATTGATCCAATTTTCCAGTTCATTTCGTGAGCAGCCAACAGGTCCCTTTGCAAGTACAATGTTTGAATTGGGTTTGGAGAAGTTTCCCCAAAACACACTGGAATTCAAAATCAGTAACCATCATGAAGTGGGAAATTATAACAGCTGCAGCTTTATGGATGTCTGAGATTTCATCAATTCAAAACTTAATAGATAACATAGAAATATGCAATTTCTATACCAGATCAGTCCTGGGCTATAGCATTCTTTTGGAAGGGTTTATAATTTTTATGAACTACCTCATTTTGTGTTTTTAGGTTGAAGGACATTCATATATGCATTTCAAAAATTCTAGATATTGCCACCAGGAAGATGATAATGAATGGATAAGTTTACATTGAGAATATAATAAATATATATATGTGTATGTATGTTTATAATACTAACATATATATATGAATTAACTATGCATACATGTATATATTCTATAAAGGATTAAATACAGAAATAATAGTTATAGATGATCTAGATATAAAAGTGAAACTGAGAAAAAAATAACCACCAGTGTGATAACTAGTTAATAAGTTAGTACTGAAGACAAAATGAGAATGCTATGTTTTTTCCTTATTTAACAGTCTTTTTTACTGACATTTTGTTTACCTAGAGACTATTGTAACCAGTACAATAGGAGAAAAAGGACAAGGAACAAACAAATTTGTAGAATATTGAGAAAATGAAAGCAAAAATATTTTGACTAAATCATGGGTTTTATGTTATTTGCTTTGTTCTGTTTCACTTTTTTGAGTCAGTGTCTCATATATCCCAAGATACTCTTGAAGTTATTATGTAGCCAATTGTAGCACAAATTCTAATTGGTCTTAATAATAAAAACCCAGAGTCAGATATCAGGGTGAAAGCTGAAAGATCAGAGAAGCAGAGCAGCAAACCACTGGAAAGATTTCTTACCTCTAGGAATTCTCAGACTGAAAAGGCCCAGATCCTTTCTCCACCCCACCTTATCACTTCCTCTCTCTGCCCAGCCACACTACTTCCTGTTTCCTCCTCCCAAGTTCTGGGATTAGAGGTGTGTGCCACCACTGCCTGGCGTCTAGTGGCTAGCTCTGCACCCTAATCTCCAGGCAAGCTTTATTTGTTAGAGCACAAACAAAATATCACATTTTCATTGGTTGATGAATAAAACTGATTTGGTCTATGGCAGGGCAGAATATAGTTAGTCAGGAAAGCCAAACAGAATACAGGGAGTAAAAAGGGTGGATTGAGGGAGAAGCCAGCCATCCACCCAAGATGCCAGCAGTCTGATAATGTCACGGCCACATGGCAATACTAAGATTAATAGAAAAGAGTTAATTTAAGTTGTAAGAGCTAGTTAGCAATAAACATTTATAATTAATATGGCCTCTGAACTATTATTTTATAAATAGCTATGGGACCCAGCAGGATGTAGAAAAGCTTCCAGCTACAATCAATGACCTCAATCCCTTGATCCTCCTGCCTCCTCCTGCAGAATGCTGGAATTACATGCACACACCATGACCTCTGTTTATGTGGTACTGGACACTGACCCCAGGACTTTGTACATTCTAAAAAAGCACTCTGAAAATAAAGCTGCATCTTATCCCCTAATTACAGGGGTTTTTTTTAATCTAGAAAGTGTGAGGAGTGATTATTACATAAATGATCTGTGTCTATGGAGACCAATCATCCATTCCACTTGCTGCTATTTTATTTTTAAATTCTGGACCAAAAGTTGCAGATATTGGAATCTACCCTTGAGCCTTGTGTGAGCACTACTATCATTGAGAGACCCCCATGTACCCAAATATATTCTCTTCCCTTTGCCTTCCCTTACAGACTCCACAAAGGACCAGTCTATGAGCTAGTAAGTTGATGCCAGCTGGATGTCAAGGTGACTTAGACATAGATATATGGGACAAAAAAACCAAACTTATACCAAAGCTAATCGAGTTTCTTACTCTTTCTTTAATCAATAGATTATATGCTTATAGATGATTGTGTCAGTAATTACACTCATTGCTGTGGATACACAAAATGTGAAATATATAATTAGGCATGAATTCAATAAATATATTGGGGATATGTACATTTTCTGGCTTGATAGAAGATATTAAATATTCTGAATTTTGTTTGCTGATTAAGAAGGAACCATTGAAGAATTCTGATTTTCAAATTTATAGAAGTTTTATTTCCTTTAAAAAATAAGGTGACATAAATTTCATTATGTGGTTTCTCAAGGAGCAAAGGAATTCATTCAACTGGAAGTCTTCTAAAGTAAAGGCTAAAAAAAGCACTTCCTTTAAACTGATGTATATATGAGAAAAATAAAACCTAATTATATATTCTAAGATTACATACTATGTACTCCTGAACACCTATTCAAATTTTCAATGGAGAGACTGTGATCAATAGGAAAGTGGAGCAATATTCCATCCTAATTGGAAACTTGAATAAGGAATCACATCATAGATACTGAAACACCTCCCATGGAGGTAACTTGTCCAATGGATCATTCTTAATGATCTCTAGCATCAACTCCATCATGTGTTAATGGGTTTTATATGAATATTTTATTTCTGTATGCAGCTTAAATGATTGTCCTTGTTGGCCAAATGCCACGTGAACATTCCACTATCTACCAAGCAGCTGACACATGAGAACTCGGGGGATGAGGAGTGACAAGGAAGGAGAGTTTACTCACCATGTGGTGACTCCAGGCTACTAGTCAAACAAGCAGACCAACTGCTCTCCTGGTTTACGTAAGTACCATGTGTCAGAAGCAACAGAAGGACGTTTTGTGAACAAATCTTATCTAAGTTTAAGGATAATATTTTCTTTTGCATCTTTTAATGTTTCCCCTACTACTCTTCATCATTATTTCACATGAAAGAAATCCCTAAATTTAAACTTTCTAATCATCATCTCTGCCTGGATTCTGGGGTGTTTAGCCTATTGTTTCAGTCTCTCCTGAAGGCCATGGTTTATGAAGCAGGACTTGACAAAAGTTTGTTTTCAGTTAGCCCCAATTCCAAAATTCAGCATATTATTTGTGATTAATACTACATCTATATGTAGAGAAATCCAGGGAAATCCCTCAAAAAGGAAAACAACAGGAAAAGCTACTGCTGAGCATTATTTTTTCTTTTCTTTTTGAGACCATTTTTCTAGGGCTCATCTCACTATTCCTGCTGTGCCCTTGTCCCTTCTGAATTATATCTCGTGACTGAAATTCAGACACAGTGTGAACAGCTCTTGGGCCACTGAAACCGCTATTTGATGCTATCTCAAGATGCCATAATCGGTCTAAAGCTATATAGACGTTTTCATGTACATCAAGCTGAGGAATGTATGTGAATGCTGCCAGGCAGCCTGCAGAGTAGATTAAGGGTGTTTATTTTCAGGACGTTAATATCTTCAAAATGTAATTGGCAAGCATAAGGCAGTGGTGTGGGAGGATGCTGGGTTTATGCACAATTGCACACATTGATTCGTTAGCAATATGTGAGGCTTAAATTGGCATGGTATTCAGGCAAACGTTATCTGCGGCAGTGTGTTCAGATCTCGAATACATTGCCCACACTATTTCTTGTGACTTTGCCTATGAGCTATGGGTGAAGCTGATTGAGTAGTAAAGAACTTGGAAAGATCGCTATGGTGTCTCAAGAGAAATATAACAAAGGGACCTAAGTCACTAACAATTTTACAGAAGTCAATGATAAACTTAACTCATCTTTGTTTAAGAAACTAAAATTATTAGTAAGTTTTGATGCAACTAGAAATTTGACTGTCTCTATTGGATGAAGTATACAATCAGAAATATTCAATTTTCAATGTGATTGTATGGTTTTTGTCTAAGATATTTGGTTAATGGATATTGAGTCTTCTCACCATATTAAATTTTCTGAGATTAGTTGTAAATTTTGAGTTTATACTGTATGATATTTATTAACTTTGTAATAGACACAAATTATAGATGCTAAGATATCAGGACTTTTCTTTCAAAACTACCCTAGTGATTGGGAAAATATGTAAGGAGCTAGACAAAGTAAGATTGGTCTGGAACTGATTATTGTTGAAAATATGCTATAGAGTACCAATTATTATAGTCCTTCATAGATCCAACAATTATTTTCAACAAATTTAAAGAATTAATTCAACATGGCTTGGGTAAAAATTTATTGCTGGGATGATAGTTCCTATGAACTTTACACTCACTTGAGAATTAACAAAACTGTCTCATGATATGTGAAGTGTTAATCTCACATTATGGTGTTTGTTGGTTTGGGTATTTTGTTTGTTTATTTGCCATGTCTGAGAAAAAGTAATTATTCATTTAAAATTGTTATTTTTGTAAAGTTGTTGGCAATCTTTTTCCTTTTCACATGTTCCTTTCTGCTCCCCATTGTTCTCTTTTTCTTGCCCTCTGTTCTCAAACTGCACTTAGAATTTTTAATGGTTTTTATTTCCAGGGCCATCCCAGGAGCCCATTCTCTCATACAACTGAAAATGTATCCCTTATCTACTATGCTTTAAAGTTCACTTGTGTGATGATGCTACCAAGGTAGACAAATACGCAGACGATGCTATATTGAATGGGACATAAGATTTGACTTTTCTTTACAGTTTCTTACTGTGTTACTGAAAACAAAATTTTCAGATAGGAAAATGGACAAAGAGGGTACAAGTGTTGTATTTCTTGCAATAAATGTGAATATTCAGTGAATGAAACTTGAGTCAATTCCTTTGCCTGCTGTCCCTGGATATATGAACTTGGCTTTATAGTTCAAAATCTCTGAACATTATTTCCTTAAAAGGAAATTGGAAAATGTATCTCTCATTTATAAATTGTCTTAAGAACTGAATTGAATGTGAAAATTAAGTAACGGATCTAGGGTTGTGCCTAATAGTTAAATATTAATTTATCATGAAATATTAATTCATCTCCATCTTCAAATCATTCCTAATTATATCTGATATAGAACAAGATCTTTAAAAATTAATGGTGTTAAATGCTGAATTTCCTGGATTCTGGAAGACAAGCTGAATGTCTTCTACCTTCCTTTTTCTTCTTCCTTAGAGGCCACCTAGAGGATGCAACTCTCCTTCTAAGGTACGTAACTAGGAGCTCCAGAATCCTGAAGTCACAGTTTCCTCAAGCAATCAAATTGTTGAGAGAATAAGGTAGCTGTATAAAATGATAACATGACTAAACATAGCTAATAGACAGGACCTAGCCATGATAGAAGTAGGAGCAGAGAGAGAGAAGGGGGGACAGAGGAGAGAGCATTGTAGTTGGAATCTTAAAGGTACTTATTAATAAAAACAAACCTGAGGCCAGTTATTGGGGTGAATGCTGGAAGATCAGAGAAGTAGAACAAGCCACAGCTATCTCACCTTGCTAGTTCCTCAGGTGATCCTGTTTCCTCAGGCTGGAAGCTTCTGAGTCCTCCTCCACATGAATCTCAGATGAACTGTGTTGCTCCAAAGTCTGAATGCTAAACCAGCCAAATGCTTAACTAACTTAGTTCCTTGTCCTCAGGCCTAATATACCTTTCTGCTTTCTGCTATCACTCCCTGGGATTGAAGGCTGTGTCAGCAAGACTATCTGTTTCTAAAATGGCCTTGAACTCAGAGATCCGGCTAGCTCTGCCTCCCAAGTGCTGGGATTAATGGCGTGCACCACCACACCCAACTTCTGCTATGGCTTACTCTGACCCATTTTCTAGCCACCATTTCTGGCTCTGTTCTAGTGGCTGTCTGTTCTCTGACCCCAGATAAATTGATTAGGGTGCAGAATTGTTGGGGACACAATACCACAGAGAATAACTGAAATAGCAGGGTTATAAGGAGAATGAGTAGCTAGGGTGAGTAGCTGGAAACTCATGAGTAGGAAGGAGTTTAGGGTAAGGGTGGAGGTTAGAAGAGCTAGGATGCTAGCATGGATTTCGAAATGTGTGATGATGAGGGAGCCTGGAGGCCAGCATGCTCTTTGGTATGCTAATAGGTACCACATATAGCCATTTGTCCCATCTGCCTTTTAGAATGTGGGGAAATGAAGTTCCTTTGGGTCTGACAGTAGAATTCAGTGGAAGAAAAACCATGGATTGAATCCTACCTAGAACATAAGCCTGCTTAGAAACAGGACTGGCATTCTGCCTCAGGCTGACCTGATTAAGTACCTCTACCTAGCACTGTAGGCTAATTATATTACCTTTCATGCTCTATGTCTATTGTCAAGACAGGTCAAACAAAAGCAGATTCACTGAGGCCCAGAGTTTGGCAAGCTATTTCATGGGGGATGGGGGGAGAAAGTTACACTGTTATAGGGCCCTGCTTTAACCTGAAAGGAAGCATATTGATATCCTTGGTGCTTGGGTATTTTGTGGCATAGCAAGAAATTAATGGGAAAGTGACAAGCATCAATTAATGGAATTGAGAGAATAAGGGTAAACTTGAGTCTTTCAGAAATAACCATAGAGGCATTTCAGAGATGTATAATCCAAAAGTGATAAAAGTACTAAATGTAATACTGGATAAACCAAAGACTTAAAAATAATTGTGTATATGTGTGCTGAAATAACAAAGGGAATATCTAAAAATATTATTGAAAGCACTTTGTCCCCAAGAAGTAAGATTTGAAATATAATAAACAGGGAAGGCTAACCACACTGCAGCCAATTCATGGTAGTCACAATTTCATGCCCTAAAGGATTCTAATTATTATAACTCGGGGATTCTAATTTGGAGACACTTGTTCCATTTCTGCATAGGGATGTGGGAAAAAAAAAAAAAAAAAAAAACCTCAGACCTGCTACAACATCTCAGATCTCATAGCAATAAAACACAGGACACATCTGTGTTTCTGAAGAGAGCCTCTAGATGCTCAAATTCCCTACATTTGCCTAGCAGAGAGACAAACAGACAGTGTCCTCCTCACTCAGAGACCCTTCTATCTAGCACATTTCTCTTTACCAGTAACATGAAGCACTCAACTTGTTTCATACCACCTTAGAGAACAGAGGAAGTAATGGAATTGTATGCAGTCAGTCACTCAGAATCTTATCTTATATAGAAGCTGCTCAGAACATTCCTTAATTTGGTAATAAAGCTAGATGCCAAACTTTAAACTCAATGTTATTCCCAGTCTACTCCTGTTTGCTAGGACTTGAAAGTTTAAATATATAAACTGAGCTGTCCAAAGTGACTCAGAATATATCTACATGGAAGTGAACACTGATACCAAGAGCAGGAAAAAGTAGGAAAAGGAAGTTATTTTTTGCCAAAATCTATGTTAAACTTAAAAGGTAAACAATAATGTGGTCTGGGTGGGTAGTGCACATCTCAGAACTCAAGACATACAATCTGAACAGTCATTCATTTTCAGCTGGGGTTATGCAAGAGACTCTGTCTCATAAGAAGAATAAATAAAAAAATTATGAGAGGGGGTGGAGGAAGGGAGGGAAGGACAAAGAAAGGAAAGAGAGAAAGGAGGAGAGAGGGAGGGAGGGAGGAAGGAAGGAAAGAAGGGAGGAAAGAAGGAAGGAAGGAAAAGGAAAGGGAAGGGAAGGAAAGGAAAGGAAAGGGAAGGGAAGGGAAGGGAAGAAAAGAAAAGAAAAGAAAATGTCTCAAGGTGAGACATTTCATCCTTTTGCTGGAGTGTTTACGGTGCTTAGATATTGCTATTTAATATTACATTATCTCTGAGTATAGTATTTTATTTTGAGAATAGATGATAAGAAGAACTTTGAATAGTCAGAAAGTCAAATTCACATTGATAACAGTAAACCAAATTACCACTTGGTAGACAGATAAGCAACACAATGATGATTTAAATATGGTTTGCTGAAATGAAAAATCATATCATTTTTAAGGCTGTCAGCATACTACAAGAAGATAGGGTAAAGAAAATATTACTTTTCATGGCATAGTTGAGTAATTTGGAAACAAGAATGTGAATAAAATATGACCACAATTTTAAACTCCACTTACTTGATGTGAGAGACAGAAATACCAAGGCGCCAAATGGAAAGGCTATTTCTTGAAAGCTTCACCATTAATAGGATCATCACATTTGTAGAAAAATGTACTTAAATTTCAATTCAGCAGCACTCAGTTATGAACCCTTTAAGTCAAGGATCTCTTAGCACAAATAGCATCTCTGATTTTGCACACCAAGTGACTGGGGTGTGTAGAGACATTCTGGGGTCAGAGAAGATGGTGAGACTGCTTACCCCGTGAAGCTAACTGCTGGCCTGGGGTCCAATAGAACAAAGAAACCAACCAGTTTAAAAGCAGTTTGGGAGATGGCAAAATGACCCATCACCTAGAGGTGATTGCCTTAAGCCTAACAACCTGAATTTTATCCCCAGGATCCACCCATGAGGAGGAAGGAAAAAACTAACTCCCAAAAATTATCCTGTGGTGGCCACACAGGCACCATGGAAAGTGAGCACACACACAACACACACACACACACACACACACACACACACACACACACACACACACACAGAGAGAGAGGGGGGGGGATAAAGGGAGGGATGGAGGGAGGGAGAGAATAAAAATAATAAAATGCAAATAATTTGCCTTCTGTTAGACAATTTGGACAATCTAGCTCTAGAAAAAAATGATTTCTAAGCATATAATATCCATTTTAGAGAAATTTTCATGAGTTCTATTCTGGCTCCTATGGAATCAAGTCTTGTCATGTTTGACTGTCTCTTGGAGGCCTGCTTCTTTCTGAAGGGAAATGGAGGGTGAGTGGATCTAGGGGAGAAGGGAAATCAGGAAGGAGCTGAGAGGAGTGGAGGGAGGTGAAACTAGTCAGTATGGACTATATGAGAGAAGAATACATTTTCAGTTTAAAAAAAAGCAAGTCGAGAAAAAAAAAAGAAGAATCAAGACAACACATGTAAACATAGATCAGAATGTTCTATTTGCAGCACTTCTTCACTGCTCTATGACAATCTCCGTGCTAACAACTGAGATTTTAAAACAAAATTTGGCATAATTCTTACTTTTGCAGGAAAGCTTGTCTACAGAAAGTTAGACAAATAAATAGAACTGAAACTGTAGCCCAGTACCCCAGCCATTAGTTCAATGCTATGTAGGAAAGACTGTGGAGACTCTGAGCTCCCTAGGAGGGAATCTCCAGTGTAAGGGCACAGATAAAAACTGGCCAGGTAGTGAAGACACAGAGAATAACAGACTGAGAAGAGGAAACAAGGGTAGCAGCAAAGGCATGACAGGCCAACCAGTGCAATCATAACTTTAATGCAGACTGGGTCTCTTGGCAGGAACCACATGCTGAATGAGCTATAATAATCACAGTCTGAATTCATCTTGGCTTTTATTGATTCTACAACTCATTCATTATTGAGAGGCAGTAAAAGTGAACATGCTTTACAAAAGATTAACTTATGGTTTTCTTTCCCTTCAGAAGTAGAGTTTGAGAGCGTATACATCATTGCCCTAAGGGAAGAAGAGGATTCTGACCTGACCGTCTCTGTAGAAGAAAGATTCAAATCTACAGAGTAACACGCAAGAGTCATTATTTAACTCCCTCCTTCTATACTAGCCAGGAATCCCTTAACACACATCAGCTTTCACTACAACCAAGGTGTCACTGACAGCTGACTTGCAGATGATACTATTAAGAAGATGCAGGATGCAGTTCAAATGGAGAGTCACAGCAGCTGGCATATGCTTTAACTTGCTCTGTTGGCAGGCTCTCTGGGGAGCAGTTACCTGTGTGTTGAAGTAATCTTTACTGTCTTAGTGAGGGTGATTTGAACCTCATCTCCTCAGGTCCCTAGTGACACTATATCTGGTTGGGGTTGCCATCAGAATTGGCAACTTTATCAGAAACAAATGGACCAATAATGAAAGCAACCTAATGAGAGGGGCTGGGGAGATAATTTTATCAATAAAGCACCTGTCTTGCAAGTGTGACAACTCCCATTCAGATTCCTAGCAACCATATAAAAGCCAAACACATGAATAACTGTAACCACCGTGGGGGACAGTGAGAGAGGCAGGCTGATCCCTGCAGTTCTCTGGCCAGGGAGTGCAGTGAACTGGTGATTGCTGGGTTTGGTGCGTGTGTTACTATATCTCAAAAGACAACTTGGAGAATGAGGAAACTCAGCTATAGGTCTGTATCTTACAGACACACAAACACACATATGCACACACAAACACACACAGGCATGCACACTCATGTACACATGAACATACATGCACAGGCACCTGAATATACATACCCCACTCATGCACACACATACACACAAAATGGGAAAATATTCACTGTCTAATTGGCCACCCTACAATATTAAAACATTGAGAGAGGAAAAACACATGGATTTAACACACAGTTCTTTCAGTTAAATGCATAAAAAAGGATGTCCTATTAGCTTTGATCTGTGTACATTTTGATGGAAGTTGCTAAACATAAACTTCCCAGCTCCCTCGAAAGTTGTCAATGGATCACTCAGTATCACTGGGCTTTTCTATCCATTATGGATTTAATTTTTGTCTCTATTCCCTCCCCCATCTTGTAGTACAATTATTACCTGGCCTTCCTTACCACAGCAGGCTTCTCCCTGACATCTATAAATGCAGCATGAGCTCCAGCTGTGACTAGACACTTGAGGATGCATATGAAGAGAACTGAGTTCCATTTCTGACCTCCAAGATCAGCTCTGTAAGCTTGGAGAATTCTTTCTGTGTTCTATGAGGAATCTGAAATGAGAAATGATGAAAAATAATTAGTGAATGTGAGTTTATTTGATCATGGAAAACATGTATTTTTTTACAAGAATGAAATATGGCAATCTAAAAGACTCCTTTGCCTTTATTCTCTCTTCTGTTCTCTTTTCCTTTCACACATATGTGTAAGTGCATGTGTGTGTCTATGTGGATGAGTGTGCATGTATATGCATATACATGTATATGCATGTCTCTGTGTGCTTTTCTGTGTGGAAGCCTGAGATCAACATCAAGTGTCTTTTTCAATTGTTCTCTATATTATTTTTGGAGACAGAGTGACCCACTGAACCCTGAGTTTGCTAAGTGGCTAAACTGGCTGGACAGTGAGTCCCAAGGATGTTCCTCTCTCTTCCTCCCTAGTACTGGAATTACAGGAACATGCCATTGCACCTGACTTTTTATGTCAGTATCAGGGAACTCAAGTCCCTGTGTTTGAGAAGAAAGTGCATTATCAACTGAATCATCACCCCAGCACCCTAGAGTTAGTTGATGAAGAGGTTGGGAGATGTGCATTGTTAGCTTATTCAACTAGCAAGATTAGCTGGTTTAAACTCATTTATTTATCCAGAAATCTTAAGGACAGGGTAGATACAGAAATCTATTGCTCAGTGGTAGAATACCTGCCTAATACAAATGAGGCCATACAGTCAATCTTCAGGGAGAAAAATTACACAAAACCCCAAGACACCCCAAAGAGACACAAATCTTTAATTCATTGAGACAACAAAAAAAGATTTTCAGGTGTGGGTCCATCTATATTATGACTTTTGGTTTTATGTATTAGGTATTTACTAAATATAGAATCTCATGTATTTCAGATTATACTCAACTTGATGTTTAGCTAAGGATGAGTTTGAGCTTCTGATTCTTCTGTATCTGCCTCCCAGAGGCTGGGATTACAAGTGTATGCCATCATGCCCTGTCTATGTAGCATTGTGTCTCAGGCATGCTAAGCACTCTACCAATGGAGCTGCATCTTCCCAGTCCTACGTTTCTTCTGTTTTAATTCTTTTTTAACTGAGATTCATTTTTACTATTAGAAGATCATTTTGTAATGTTGTTCTAGACACGATTTATTGTTAACTCTATGTCAGGTACAGTGATATATGCTGGTAACAAAACTATAAATAAAAAGGAGTGCTTGCCCTCTAGAGCCCACAGTCTGGGCTGTAGTAAGATAAAAACTTGTGCTGCACATGGGAGGCATAACATACTTGTATCTTAGGATCTATTGTCAGACTATTTATCACGTTAAGACTATTGCAAAGAAATCAGAAGCATTGAATAGTTCCTATGAAATACTGTGGTCAGATAGTAATAGGTGATTGTTGTTACTCCCACTGGGAACTAGAAAAAGCTAATACAATCCTGGTAATGAACAGGTGGTGACTTGCATAAATTTAAAGGTAATTCAAACCATATCTGTGCTTCTTTTGAAATTCAGAATCTACAAAATATCAATGAAAAAGACAAAGTTTTGTTACAAGATAGGTATCTGTTAACCACATTCTTGTGAAAATTCAAAACAAATAAGAAGGAACAGTTGTACAATCTAAGGATATGTGGCTTCCTCACTATTTTCAAATTGACTAGGTGAGATCTCAAGAAACAACAATCAGAAAGCAAATTTATCTTTTCCAATATTCAGTCAAATAGATCTTTTCAATATGTAGCACATGGAAAGTTAGTATACTGATTACCTTTGCTTCTTTTTCAATTAGAGAACAAAGCCAGGACCTCCTGTGTGATAGACAGGTGCTCTGTGGCCAAACTACATGTCTAGTCCAAAGATGTTTATTCCTTTTATTAGAAGACATGGATTATGCAAAATGGGTTACATTGTGACATTTTCACACATAGACATAATGGATTTTGGAAATATGAACTCCCATCGTTCTATTTCCACATTACTTCTAATGATCCTCTTCTTCTGCCCACCTGATTTCCTTTCTGTTGGGGACATAAAGATCCTTGTACCCACAAAGCACCAGGGAGCCAGGAATGTTAAACATGCAGGGTCCTTTCCTCAAAGGATAACATACCTGTTTTCTGCACATGTGGCTGAGAGTGGGTATTGTCAATGACCTGGTGATCTATTTGCTATCTGTGGAAGCAGACAGAGCTCATCCACCTTTTGCTATAGATACAAACCTCACCCAAATCCCCCAGAATGTTTATCTAAGACTCTCCCTCCCTAGATCTTTATCTTTAGCTCCCAGTTAATAGAAGCAAGCTTTAGAGGAGGTGTCACATATATTTTATAGCCTGCTGATCTCTAGGCCATCTGTCAGAGACCACACTAGATTCTAGGCCTTCTAGCTATAGAACCCACCCTCATGGGCATACATACTTTGAACAGGAGTTTTTAAGTAGTTACACCTTAAGCTTTATTGTGCACCTGGAATTGGAGTGATTGTTGCCTGGAAACTTTTTCCCAAATTGTACTGTGTTTTAAATATGTTGACAATGAATCTCCTGGCATCGGACTCCCCAAGTCTGATCCAGGTTGATGAAGTCATTCTGAACTGAGTTTCTACTCTGAGCTCTTCACAGGTCACTGTCTGCATTGACAGCTGCAGGGTCCTCTCATCTTTCATATCTCAGTTCAGTGTGTATGTATGTGTATGTGTGTGTGTTTGTGTTTCTGTGAGTTTAATTACGGTTGTTTCCTCTTGTTCTTGGATTTCTGTTAGAACTCTTTGTTGTGACTCTCAATGCTAGAACCACCTAAGAGACAGATGGAGAAGTTTAGTAGATAGAGATGGAGAAGGACTTCCATGATAGCTTTGCGGCTACCAAAGTGGAAGCTGTGGCTGAGGAAAATAGCACAGCAGGATTCTAAATAAAAGCCAAAAGAGTTAAAGGCTTACTCTTCCAGTCTCAGGAGTTCCTAACATCCTAACAAGGGGTTAGGTTATCTCTCCTATGGCAATTATTTTCAGCTGCTACCTTGGTCTTTAAACTACAGAAATTTTCTGATGGGCTATTCCTGACTATAAAGTGTTTCTGCGTAGATAAATTTATTAGTAATAGAGTTAGAATTATATACTGCATAACAGAGGCCATAGCATTGCATGTGTAGGTAAGTATAAGAGTGAACAGAAAATTAAAGAAAGCTGGCAGGGAAAAAGACGCCCACAATTTAAAACAACTAGCCACTAGCCCTAGCTGTTACCTGAGATGTGATGAAGTTCTGTGGGTTCTTGAGCTAAATGGCTGGATGGCACCAGTCTTTTCAGATGCATGAAAGTAAAGAGAAGTATGACTGATTCTAGGTGACAGATTTCAGAGCTTCATCTGGGAAAAAAATTAAAGATCCTTTAATAGCTACTGAAGAAACAAAAATACCCAGACACAAACTTCTACTGTACATAACTACAAACTCCAAGGGACTCAAGTAAAATATTTAAAAGTTAAAAAAGCAAATATATCTGGGGAGAAATGCAAATGATCTTATCTTTGTTATAATAAAAAAAAAGACTGTCACATTTGAAATCTTCAATGGCATTACAAAGCTAAAAACTAAAATTTTAATTAAAACAAACTGGTAAGTTTATTTGATAAATAAACTTATATAATTAGGACCTCTGAGAGGTTTTTTAATTGATACAAAATATAAGTAATAAATAATTTAAGTGTAGATAGGATATGGGGAGTTGGGAAGAAGAGTGTATAGAAGATGGTCAACATAAACTAAGTATATATGAAAATGCTTTTAAATAACCTGCCACAGTGTAATCTAGATTAAAATATGCAAAAATATGATAAAGAACAATTATAATTTTTAAAAAGCATTTGAAGTTGAACACATTAGACATTCACTTTATTTAACAACTTTCAAAAATTTTTCTGTCCACATACTTCCTAATAATAAAGATAATAAGGGCATTTTACCTTGAAGAGAGTTAGTTGATTGGCAAGATGTATAAATGAGCCAACAAAATGGCCATACTTCCACATTTTAAGACAAGTATGTTGCAGGATATTTGATCACACTGTGACACTCCAAGATTGTTAATAAAGTGAACCTTGAATCAGGTAGTGGAGCCAGTAACTAACTGAAGGGATTTAGCCATAAAGAAGCCAAGAATTTGCATAGAACAGACAAAAAGAGGTTAGACTACAGTTTGGCACTTCCTTTGGTTTAGAGACTTGGGGACAAGTGAAGAGATATGTCTCTTGCTGTGTCTCTGGTCAACTGGTGGCTTCTCAGCTTCTCTGATCTAGCAGGTTTTCACCACATCTGATTTCTGAGTCTGTTGGTAAATAGAATAATAGAGACTTTAAACCTTCATATTGCAGCTGGGGACTCAAAGGCCCTCCAGCTTGTGGCCTGAGTGGCCAGCAGGGCACTGACTGGGGGTGGGGGACATGGGGCTGCAGACAAATAATTAAAGTATCAATAGATTCATGTGTAGCCACTAAACTGACAGAAAAACAACAGGAGTGTCTTGGTGGTGGGAAAAAATGTGGGATGAAAAATATTGACAGGTGAATTAAAGAGTGAGATTGAGTGAATGACAGAAACCAAGTGAGGGGCTAGGATGACGGTTAGGTAGTCAAGTACTTGATGTGCAACATGAGGACCCAAATTCAAACCCTAGGAACTCACATTGAAAAACTAGACATTGTTTTGTGCACCTGTAACTCCAGGGCTTTGGGATTGGGGAGAAGCTGCTCTGTATATGCACCTGCGTGCACATGCATTTACAAACACACACTTAAGAAAAACTAAATTTATAAGAACATTTATAAGAACATTTATAAATTTATAAGAACATTCTAGAAGATGATGTCCCAATCTTAATGTAAATACAGATATTAAAGAAAAGGGGGAAGGAAAAAGATACAAAAGTTTAAGAAAATGTTTAATTATATTGATGTAGCTTTATTCTAAAATCATCTCATGTTTTGTGCCATATATTAAATACAATAATGAGAGTTACTCCTAACTGAATTCTACACTGAGAAACATATGACCTCAACTTCCAGACAAAAGGATATTACTGTTAAGCTGAAAATTATCTGGGACTCATTCCAATCATTTTATAGAAGACCTAGCTGCATCTGGTATTCACAATAAGAGAAGCAAAAAAAAAAAATTGAAAAGACAGAATTATATAAGGCTACTATTCAAACAAAACACTTGCTATCCTGTGCTAAAAACTATAATAGCCAGTGTTTTACATCTAACAAAAAGCACCAGAAAGGTAGAACTTTTCAAATATGATGACTTAATAAGTGATGGTTAACATGTG
Source organism: Onychomys torridus (assembly GCF_903995425.1). NCBI lineage: Eukaryota > Metazoa > Chordata > Mammalia > Rodentia > Cricetidae > Onychomys > Onychomys torridus. The sequence goes on from NC_050447.1 coordinate 62,660,777, forward strand.
AATATTGAACATGTGCTTAGCCAGAGAGTTTAATTTTTTCACATTTTAGTGTGAAGTTATCTCTGCAAAGAAATATAAACTAAGGTGACACAAGAATAGTTTTGACAAAAACTAGGAAGCACACATAGGAAACAAGGGACCAAACCAGCATTTTAATTCATTCTCTTTGTGAAATTATAATTCAAAAATTTCATGTGAGCAAGTAAATTTAGAAACTCTGCATTAAAATATAGAATCAGATTTTTTTCTTAAGTACTATTATTAATTCTTTGAGAATTTCATACAATGTATTTAAGCCTATTTATCCCCCAACCCCAAACATAGTCATCATAACACCTTTCCAAACTCACCCAACCTTGAGATGATTCCTACCTTTTACTCTCTTCATCATGTACAGTCTATATTACCCAGCTAGTCTTTGAACTGGGGCTTGTTCTGGTGTGTGGTTAGCCTACCAAGGTGTCGTATCATTAGTGACCCTCTCCCAGAAGCTATCAAATGCCAATAGATCCTCGACTAGTGGTGGGATTATACATCCACCTCCTTCCATTTGTGTTGGGATTTTCTCTGGCTGGAGCTTGGGAAGATCTTGTCATAGCTGTTCTTAGTGACTTAATGTATTAATACACATGGAGCCCAACAATTGGAAAAATGACAATTTGGAGTATGTACCAATTAATTTCAACATAAATGTCACTTTTAATAGGATATCCTATGGATTATTGTTTGAGAAATACACTAGGGAATATCACGTCAGGATAAACTAAGAGGCTCAAGTGATGTAGCTGAGTGGATAGAGTGCCTAGCATGAAAAACCCTTAGTTTTTTTTTAATTCTAGCACTGCATAAACAGGGAGTTTTGATATACTGAAGAAGCAGGAGGCCTCAGCTATACAGTGAGTTCAAGACTAGCTTGGGAAACATGAGATAGTCGATCAAAATGTCAAGAAAAAAATTTAAAAGAGAAAATAAGATTTATGGGGGTTGATTAAGAAATCTTGTGTGATTCTATTAACAAAGATAGAATTAAAATTTTAGAGTACTTATTTAATCAAATGCTCTGAATTGGAGCATTCACTCAATGTGTCTTTGGTCACTCAACCTATAAAGCCATAGAAACCATTTAAGGTTAATACCTTGAGCAAAAGACTGCCTCTTACATTGTGATCATTTATTCAGTTTCCCTGTGGTTTTTTTTTTTTTTTTAGTTCTAAGTGGTTCAGATTTCAATAAAATTAAAACTTACATAACTACAGGCATGTTGTATAAATAATGAGATTATAGCCTAACAATGCCCTGATGTTGGGCTACTTCATCCAAACTAGATAGATAGATAGATAGATAGATAGATAGATAGATAGATAAATAGATAGATAGAGATAGAGATGTGTGTGTGTGTGTGTGTGTGTGTGTGTGTGTGTGTGTGTGTGTGTGTGGTGGGTATTGTGTTGCCTGAAATATTGTGTGTACCCCAAAATAAACTTATCTGGGGTCAGAGAACAGACAGCCACTAGAACAAAGCCAAAAATGGTGGCTAGAAAATGGGTCAGAGCAAGCCATAACAGAAGTTGGGTGGTGGTAACACACGCCTTTAATCCAAGCACTTGGGAGGCAGAGCTAGGGATCTCGGAGTTCAAGGCCACTTTAGAAACAGCTAAGCTTGGTAACCCACGCCTTTAATTCCAGAAACCCAACCTTTAATCCCAGGCAGTGGGTGAAGAAAGAGAAAGGTATATAAGGCATGAGGACCAGGAACTAAAGGAGAAAAGCATGTAGTTAGTTAAGCATTTGGTTGGTTAGCATTCAGGCTTTGGAGCAACACAGTTCAGCTGAGAGCCATTGGGATGAGGACTCAAAAGCTTCCAGCCTGAGGAAACAGGATCACCTGAGGAACTAGCAAGGTGAGATAGCTGTGGTTTGTTCTGCTTCTCTGATCTTCCAGCATTCATCCCAATACTTGACCCTACATTTGATTTTATTAATAAGAACCTTTAAGATTCCTACTATATATATATATATATATATATATATATATATATATATATATAATATGTAGAAGCATATTAAGTAGCATCAAGCAAATGATTTAAAGAAAGGGATGTCTTTTGAGATGAGAAAGATACCCACAGCTAACTATCATTAAGTAGACAAATATCCATAAAAGTATATTTTTGGACATATAATGTGGTTGCTTACAAGGGATACATAAAAAACAACAAAACAAACAGAAACTGGCAAACATACCTTTGCTCTACATCTTTAGGCCCAGGTCATGTTATCAGCTACAATATGTTTGCTCATATTGAGCTCAAGGGACAAACAGAATGTGAGTTCCTTCCTCCATAAACAACAGCTGAAAAGCTAATTCTGGGGCCTTAGCTCTTTACCTTGGAGTCACAGACATGGCTTTAAGTATAGGTAGTCAACTGTCCTGTGTAAAAGGCCAATTGTTTGACAGTCTTCAAACAAGTCACAAAGACATTCCTCAGCAACATCTGCATGTCTGATAATTACCACTGTTCATAGCTACATCTCATATTATACTGTAGAAATATGTCTGAAATATAATTCATGAGATTGCTCCTCACTGAACATTCCCCAAACCTGGCCTATCAAGAGGCTAGAACTGGCCTCTTCCACTAAGCTAAACCTCCAGGCCACAAAACAGTCTAAAAATATATTGTGAAATTGTCTGCTTTAAAAAATATTACCACAAAATATATGCTTAATGAGAAAGAGAGTTTTAAAGACAATCTCTTCTATGCCCTTCAATTTTGCAAAGTAGAATATTTATGTGTGTTCATGGTTGATCAGTATTTGGACATCATGCTTGTACTTTGTCAAAGAGTTCCAAAAACATGGAGGAAGAAGACATCAATGTGAAACTAATAGGTGTTTTACTACTGAAATATAAAGTTTAAAGAGCTAGCTGGTGCATTTTGTTTTATGTTTTGAGTGTTCCCAGTGGTGTACTTTGAAATGTTCATTTAGTTGGTAAATGAATGAATAGATGGATCAGTAACGAAGGGGAAAGTCCCAAATACCGTGTTTGATCTGGTAATTTAAGGTATTTATCTCTTTATTGGAAGGCAAATGGTGACTTGTTTATCCCCATCGCACCCCATTTTATCCTCAGCTTACAAATACCTGTTAGGAATACGTATAGGCTGGAAACAAAATTGTCAAAATACTTTCCACAGAAGCTAATAAAGGCCAGTATTAACCAAATCAACTGTTTGATGCTTCCTATATCCATGCCTTAAGAGTGAGAGAAAATCAGCACCAAAGTTTATGGATATCAGTTGAGTTTACCTCCATCAAGTTGGCCAAGGTCTTGTAGATTATTACCTTGCTATACCAAAATACTCCATGGAAAATCATACTATAAATTCTGTTGAAAAAAATACACTTTTTGGATTGTTGTTTTGGTTGGTGTTATTTTTTCATAGTTTTCCATGTGTCTCTGTGTGGTGTGTATGCATGTACATTCAGAGGCTCAAGACTGACTATCTTAGTGTTTCTATTGCAGTGACTAAACACCATGACCATGGAAACTCATCGAAAGAAAACATTTAATTGGGGTGGTTTGCTTACAGTTCAGACATTTAGTCCATTATCATGAAGGTGGGATGTGACAGCATACAGGCAGACATGGTGCTGAAGAAGTAGCTAGAAAAACAAGAGAGTCCTATATCTTGCAGGCAACAGGAAGTGGTTTGTCTCACTGGGCATGGCTTGAGCATATATGAGACCTCAAAGCCCACCTCCAAAGTGGCACATTTCCTCCAATAAGATCACACCTACCCCAAAAAGGCCACACCTCCTAATCGTGCCACTCCCTTTGGGGGTCATTTCCTTTCAAATTACCACACTGACATTGGGAGACTTTCTTAGCACTCACTGTCTTATTTTGGAGCAGGGTCTCTCAGATGAACTCAGAGCTTCCTGATATGGCTATTCTAGCTAGCTTACTTGCTGCCAGATCGCCTCTTCTCCTCTGGGTACTCAAATGGTGCTAGGGACTAAAACTCCATCCCTCACACTTGCACTGAAAGATCTTTACTTGCTGAGCCAACCACAGCTGAACCACAGCACTGTCATTTTTAAGCAGAAAATGGTTTTGGTTAAAGAATTCTTTGTGCTATAAATGATTTTGATCAAAGTTTCCTCAATTTGGAATAATGTGAGAGAATTAACCATTAAAAAATATAGCCATCCTAGGGTATTATGTGATACTTTTTTAGAGTCCCACATTAAAATTAATAACAACACTATATAAAGAGAATTTTGAAAACACACCAAAGCCCAAAATGATATTTTTTTTTTCCAAATTGGCAACAGCAGTGAACATTCAGACTTCAAGAGAGAAGAATAAAAATCCCCACATTGCCTGAGACCTGTCTGTAAACCACAGAATGGTCATTATATTTGGGCTCCACAAAGAGTTCTTTTCAAAGAAAAATAGCTTTCTCCATGGTCGTCTTTGCCCCAGAATAATAAATAGCAGGTATCTATTTTAAAGTTCAATGTCTAACTCCAGTTATGTGTCATTATCTCTCCCTACACAATTTCTTTGTGTGTCTTCTCAGTGTTTGCTTTGAGTATAATTCCATTATGACTCATTCTGACATTAGATCACGTTGTAAGCCTTTATATCTCTCTTATTGTAAAGGTGACTCAGAAATTTGAGCAAGCTATGCGAACACTGCTCAACATTTCCTAATATGTACATATCTGTCCTTTAAAAAAAGCAATTCTATGAACTCTAAACCTTAGCGTAGCATTTTTTTAATATGATATCTTACTGTCACCATGTCTACTGTGGATTAGGAAAGAAACAAGTCAAGTATTCAGTGTTTTACCTCTTTGTCTACCAAGTGCACAAATCCAATGCTACATTAATAAAAGCTGACTTTTGAGACATACTACATTTATGCATTTTTAGGAAAGTAACATATTATAAGAGAACTTACAAGAAAATATTTCACATTTCTTAAGTGGTATTGAATTAGAAATATTAAATTAGTAATTGATTTTTCAGTAAGTTACAAGGTACTTTTAAAGTGAAATTCCAAAATTTTAAATTTTATTTATAGAAAATATTCTTTGAATTTCTAAGTTTTTACCATAATTCTGAGTTCATAATTGTTATAATATATAATATAAACCATGTACATTTAAAATTGTTTTCTTTGTATGATTAAATAAAATCCTCAATCATCAGAGTAAGATTCAGAGACCTGTATTGATAAAGTAGTAATTTAGAAGAATCCCAAATATTTAGTAATATTTTTCTCATTTATGATAGTCACAAAATTTTATCCATCTTCAAAACTGTTTTCAAATATAGGATGTGATTTTTATTGAAATTATAGGAAACAGTTTTATTTAACTTATCTTGGTTTCTTAATTATAAAATTTACCATCTCTTATTGATTTTTAAAAGATTTGTATCTTTTATCTAGCAATAACCATAATGTTGGCAATCAAACAAGAAAATAGAGGTGTCAGCTCAATATGATGCATTGATGTTTGGTAGAAATACACAAATACTTTTTTTCCTTTTTTATTAATCATTTTACAAATACATAAAAATTTATTACAATTGGTCTCCATTCTTACTTGTCTGCACAAAGCATAATATGCTAGTGAATATGTGTCTAAAAGAAGCTTGCTCAGGGAAACTAGAAAAATGGACCTAACATAGAAATTTAAAAACAAAGTATAATGTAAAAATCTTCATGGAAATTCAAAAATGTCAAATATTCTCCATAAATAAAATACAAAATAAAAATGGCCTCATGAGTGCTTACTTTCTATTGTAAAATATACAGATTTTACACAGGCTCAAAAATGCAATATAAGATTACCATATGAACAGTATCTTATTTGCTAGTCAACAACTTTAAATTCTGAACTGGTCCCTTTTCTATTACTTAGAAAGTACATAAGCTTGATCTTTGTTTAAAATTGGCCTGCTTTTAGCTCACATTTTTGGAGATCTAGACACAGCAGCAGCATGGCTCTGATGAGGGCCTTGTGTGTCAATCATGTGGCAACCAGCGTCATAGTAAGAGCATATATGAGGAGAGACTATGAGCTGGGTGGGCCATACTCACACCGCTTGAAACGACCCTATCTTTTCAGATTCAATTCAATCTTAGGAGACACAGCATATTCTACAGACCACCATCAATCAACCAATGAGAGTAAAGCTTAGTGATTTAACCTTCCCCAAAATATTATCTCTTAAAAGTTCTACAAGCTTAACTCTGTAACACTGGATACCAAACTGTTAGTGCATGAATCTTTGGGAGACAAAAAGAATATCAAATTCAAAACAACTCTAGATTTAATCAACTAATGATGCAGAGCTACCAATGGCTTAATTTTCTCGTTCTTCTTTCCTTTCTTTCTTTTGTTCGTTCTTTCTTTCTTTCTTCCTTCCTTCCTTCCTTTCCTTCCTTTCTCTCTCTCTCTCTTTCTTTCTTCTCCTTTTCTTTTCTTCTGATACAGAAGCTCCGCTATCCCAAGCTGACCTCAAACTAGCTATATAGGTTAAGCATAACCTTGAACTCCTGATCACTCTGCTCCCAGTGTGTCACCATACCTGGGTATACATAATGCTAGAGCTTGACCCAAGCCTTTGTGTATTCTAGGCACTCTACCAACTGAACTACCTCTCCAGCCCTGAATATCCTTTTTGATTATGAACATTTATAAGAGTTTATGTATGAAAACACTCTGGGAGATAAAGATCAAGGTCAGCTAATCTCAGACTTTGCCAGGATGTTTTGCACCTCAACAACAGAGTTGACCTCCTGGGGCCTCCTCATGGACATGACTTTTAAAAAATAAATCCTTATCAGTTCTAAGGTAAGTTAATTTCCCAACAGTGATGGCTGATAGAGTGGCTTTTTTTCATGAATTTATCATGACTTACAGGTAAAATTGCTAAACTCCAAATACCTTTATCATCACAAAAGCAGAGGAAGATGAACTCTGCATTAAGGAAAGTTGAGCTCATCATAATGACTAAGACTCAAAGTTTGGGAATATGTCTGCTGCTCTCAACACATTCAAATGTCTCATGCCCAAATATAGAGAAAACTTCCTTGAGTCTGGCTTCAAGCTCTGTGAAATCTAGGGGAGCTGTCCTCAAATAAACTGGCACCTATTTGTATTCTGTCATCAGAGACTTCCCAACAATGACTCCAGCTGTCCACATGCTGGTATAGAACATTGATCCTGTTGTCCTTTGTGATATCTTGGTAATCAAGGGAATTTCTCAGCAAGCTAGCATCCCATCTCCTACTAGAACTTCAGGTTTAGTTATCCTAAGAAAGAGTGATGAATCTTCTAGCACATTCGACCCCTCTCTTCAGAGCTCTAGAAAGAAAATGCTGTATATAGTCCTACCTTCAAAACCACATCTTCTAAACTCAGAGACAATCGTTCTCAAATCTTGGCCCATAGAACATGATCCTACCTCTGTAAGCTTTTTCTCTTTAATGTTACAGAGAGAATAAAAGAATCTGTGTTTGACTTAAGGCCTATGATTCTACAGCAGATCATCCTAAAGACACTGGACAAATTTGTTGGAAATACGTCTACCTTTTGGTAAATTAGGTAACCATTGAAGTAAAATAGCAACTTTCTTCACTCTGTTTGCCTTTGTCACTTAGTTATTACTGGAACTGTATTTAATAATGTAAAATTAGTGAAATTCTACAGTGCTTAAGACTGGTAGTCATATCATTTGAGTTGAATAATGCATCTGTCATATACTAGTCTGTGCGAACTTTGCAGTAGTTTTGTGTCTATTTATATATGTATGACATATATCCATTCACACAGACAAGCATTGCTGTAATAACTAAATTTGTCATCATCAGCTATTGTTCCTCTCAGGCGCTCCTGTAAATGAGTAAGAATATCATAATCCCCAGAGTTACAAAGAAGTCTTAAAAAAGACTGTGAATGAATTCACAATTGTGTAAATCTTATAGAGGACAAACGAACAGAGCAGATTTACTGCTCCTATTACTTAAGAATCTATTTAAAGGTTAATTTTATAACAAATGTCCAATATCTTACCAACAATTCAACCATTTCTTGTATTATTAAAGCAGCAAATCTTGAGCAGGATGCTGGTAAATTGTAGATATATCACCTGGAGGCATAATGTACAATGCTGCATGCATAGGGACAGTTACACTCACACACACAAACACACAATTCCATTCTGCTAGCTTCATGAGACACTTTGCAGAGCTATGCTTACAGCAGATGTGCTTTCACAATGGGTCAATATCATGGAAGAGCATTAGATGTAGGACTCCAAGGGCAGGTGGAAGTGCATGAAGCTTGAATTATGAGAGGTTAGCACTGAGGTTTGAGTTGATACTTGATTTTGAATTTCACAATCTTTTTCTATCAGTTGAGGATATGACAGGATGGTACACTTTAGCCCTACTCCATTTTTTTCTCTCAGATCATTAATTACTACAATGGCTTGAAGTGCAACATGCTGGATCTGGAGAATAAAACAGATGTTTTAGAGGAATGACCCCATTTCAAGCCTGAAATGTATTATCACATCAGAGATATAGTAACTTTAAGTCACTTAGTATTTTGTTTAGTTGATTTTGTGAGCTTCTGTTATTTTTTACAATGAGAGTGATATTTTTAAAATATATAATAAAATATTTATACACTCTTTATACTTTATGTGGAACCTACCTGGATTTCAAGGTTTTTCCCAAAGGCTTCAAGTTATTCAAATGTTTATAAACTTCTCAATATTTCCAAACAAACTCCTTTCATAGGAAGATGACTAATATTTACTAACAAATATCACTGTGAGTGGCACAAAATAAAAGAAAACATTAAAAAAATATGAAGGTGTTTCAGTAGCTATCATATTCCATAGTCAACAAGCTTGAAAATTAATTATATTGCATATATTAAAAACTTATTTGGCAAACACACTAAAAGAATATAAAACTCAATTCTAGATATATTATTAATATAGATTATAAAGAAATATTTTATATGGATGTGCACATTATTAATCATCAAAGGCATATTAATAACTCCTCTACATCAGTGCCAGCCAATAAAAATTAAACTAGAATATTAAATTTTAATAGTACATAAAAACAGTAACTAAAATTAAGTTATCCTGAATGTAGTTTAAAAACGTATTACCTAATTTCAGTATCAAAACCAGCACTTTAACTTGCAATCAATATAAAAATTATGGTTTCAATATGTTGTTATTTTGTTCATACTACATCTTTGAAATCCAGAATGTATTTAATATTTACAGTGTATCTCAGAAGTCCCTGCATCTTAACAGCTAAAAGCTGTAACTGCTCTATGGGCTAGCTCAAACCTAATTCATAATCATGATTCATTTCAGGTTCAATATGAATCATCACCTTGCCTAAAAGCATTATTGACCTCCCTTTTATATTCTGTACTTTTACATCACTCATTGCTTACAAATGCTGACCCAAGTAATATATCTACATGAATGAAGGGAATAACTGAGTCATTTAGCCAATTATGCCAGGAAATTTTTATAAGTGTATCAGTTGATAAAGTCATTTTTATTGGCATTACAGAGTGACATTATCTCTCAGTTGGGTACTTCCTCTAACCATTCAGAGACAGTATAGGAATTTCTCCCCAAGGCTACTTTGAAAACCCTATTTTGTATTATGGTTTTTTTTTTTTTTTAATGTAGAAGACATCTCTCAAGCATAATTACAAAACAAATTTGGTATTTATCTATAGTCATATGTTACATGATCTTATTTGCACCAATGACAATCTTATGTAACAGTGGTTCCATATATTATGATGAGCTAGAAAATTCCTATAATCTAATAATGGTCCTTACATGTAACACCACACTGTGATACATTACCGGAATACTTGTGACCACACTGGAGTAACTAGCCTACTGCATTCAGTTCCAGTTGTATGAAAACATAACACATATAATTATCCATAGAAAGTAATACTTGAGAATAATAATACATTAAAAGTACTTTATATATTTGCAGTGCTATCATTTAAGTCATTATTTTTGAGCGCACTCCAACTTATAAAAATGTTTTATTATGCTGAAGGATATTTTAATCCATCTACTGTTTACTGAATCTCTTTTATTGAGTAATTGACCTACACCATGTGGGCTATTGTAATGTTTACACAGAGACAGAACCATCTAATGATGCATTTCTTAGAACATACCATGTTGGTAAATGATGCATAAGTCTGCATAGGTAATTGCAGATTTTAATATGATTTCTACCCTCATGGAACAGAGGATATATTTTTAAATACATTCTGTATGATATAGTCTTGAATATATTCTTATAATAGTAAGATTGTAATCAATATTAATTATAAAGGTAATCTTAATGCTATATTACAATATTATTTTGAAAACAATATAATTACTGGGAAAAGGAGTAGAATGAATGGTTCCTTGTACTCATTAATGAGAATCAATACTAGGTTCTGATAGAACTTCTGAGCAGCCTTAGGTTATGCATATGAATTTCTGCTTATTAGTACTATGATGGCTCCAAGGATAACAGACCCTAGACACATTTGGAGCTAGATTTTCATAAAACAAAAACATTTTACTTCCTAGGCATGTTTTTGCTGTAGGCATTGAATGATGGTAAAATAAAGCTAACAGTAGCCATCAGGAAATATTTGATGAAACAAATGAAAAAATAATAACCGTCTAAAGGTGCCTGTTCTTTTCAACCATGCAAGTAACAACAAATTTTGTAGACATAAGAACTTACATGATGAGGTGTTCTAGAAAGTTATTAGTCAGATGTAATTGTTTTGTTCTCTCTGAGGTTGGAGAGAAACAGTCTATATTTTAAAACACATTTTCACGGAGCAAATTCCTTCCTTGAGATGTTTAATATCATCTCACAGACACATTTCCAGATTAGGATCTAGTTGGCCTGTGTAGAGCAAGCAAATATCATCTAAAAGTTTAGGTTAAGAGGTGAAATTTTTTTTAAGAATCTTAATTAGAGGTATTTCTCCAGGGAAAATCCCAATTACTATTGAAGTATCTTGCTCCATTTTTTAAAGTTCACAGATACACAGATTTGGAAAGATTGAGGCAAAAGAAAAATCAATTAAACCAGTCACTTATTATATAATATGCCTTCTAGGGAACCATAAAACATTGAGAAATGTAAACATACAAATGCCATATCTTCTAAACCAACAGAAAGATACTTTCTTCCTTTGCCTTTAAGGAGAATCTCAGCAGTAAGTCTGTGTTTGTTGTATGTAACTGTCAGCCAATTAGTTAATTCTTATTGCTCCCAAGATAGTGATGGTTTCAGCAGACATATTGTCTTTGGAATCTAGAATATTTGTTGGTATTTCTTGGTATTAATGTGTCCTTTTTGTCTGATAGAGCATTTACAAATGACAGAAGTGATATTTTATATTGCTACATATAAAAACTCCTGGGTCCCCCGCTGGACACAGGCCACCCTGGGAGAACCTGACCAACTTGGCCCCAGTTTCCTGCCAATTGGCTGGCACTGCAGGAAGGCTCCCCCTTTTCCCTTTTCCAAGACTGCAGGCAGACACTGCAGTCTCCACACCCTGCCCCCACACCAATTTGCTGGGGACCCCAGCCACTTCCTGAGACTCAGAGACCAACCCCCAGCTCCTGTCCACCCCAGAACTCCCATCTGGACCAGAGGTGAGTGCCTGGGGTTATAGCCATAAGGCAACTGCCCCTGGGTCCCATCTCTGGACACAGGCCACCCCAAGAGGACCTGACCAACTTGGCCCCAGTTTCCTGACAATCAGCAGGCCCTGCGAGAAGGCTCCCCTTTTCCAAGACTGCAGGCAGACACTGCAGACTCTACACCCTGCCCCCACAGCCATCTGCTGGAGACCCCAACCAATTCCTGAGAATCAGAGACCAGCCCAAAGCTTCCATCCTGCCCTGGAACTCCCATCTGGACCACAGACCAGAGGAACTTCCATCTGGACAAGAGGAGCTCACATCTGGACAAAATAAGGAGACCCCAGGGACTTCCTAAGACTCAGAGTCCAGCCCCACAACTCCTATCCGCCCAGCACTCTCATCTGGACCAGCACTCCCATCTGGCCCAGAGCTTCCATCTGGACCAGAGAGAGACTCCCTAAATCTGTCAGCTATCTCTGGACCAAGTACACTGATAAGACCAAGAACGAACACAAGAGGAGATGGGCAGACATCAAGGCAGAAGTGCATACAACAAAATAAAGAGCAAAACAGCATCACCAGAACCTAGCTCTTCTCCAAAAGCTAGACCTGAACATCATGGAATGGAAGAAGAAAAAGAAAACAACCTTATAAGTAACATCATGAAGAGGCTAGAGCCTTATATAGAAGAAATCAAAAATAAAGTAGAGGAACAGACAAACAAAAAAATGGGAAGAACACTATAAAAACCTAGAAGAAAGGATAATTAAAGCAGAAGAAAACAATGAATCCTTGAATGAAAATCACGAAAAAGCAAGGAAGACAATCCAAGATCTGAAGAGGGAAATAGAAAAAATGAAGAAGACACTAGCAGAAGGAATGTTGGAAATAGAAAATCTGAGTAAACAAATAGAAACTTCAGAGGCAAATATAATTAACAGAATGCAAGAGATGGAAGAGAGGATCTCTGGTGTTGAAGATACAGTAGAAGAAATACATTCCTCAGTCAAATTGAAACTTAGCACAGACATAATTGACTTAACTGATGTTATGGCTCAAATGGACTTAATCGATATCTACAGAACATTCCACCCAAACAAAAAAGAATATACCGTCTTCTCAGCACCCCATGGAACCTTCTCTAAAATCGACCACATACTTGGCCACAAAGCCAATCTCAACAGATACAAAACAGTTGGAATAACCTCCTGTGTTCTATCAGACCACCATGGTTTAAAGTTAGATTTCAACAACAGAAAAAACTACAGAAATTCTACAATCTCATGGAAACTGAATAATGCTCAACTGAATCACCAATGGGTTAAGGAAGAAATAAAGAAAGAAATTAAAGACTTCCTACAGATTGATGAAAATGAATACACCGCATACCCAAACTTATGGGATACTATGAAAGCAGTACTTAGAGGGAAATTCATACCACTGAATGCCCACAAAAAGAAGCTGGAGAAATCTCATGCTAGTGACTTGACACCACACCTGAAAGCCCTTGAACAGGAAGAAGCAAAGTCTCCCAGGAGGAACAGATGCCAGGAAATTATCAAACTGAGAGCTGAAATCAATGAAATAGAAATAAAGAGAACAATACAAAGGATTAATGAAACAAAGAGTTGGATCTTTGAGAAGATCAACATGATAGACAAGCCCTTATCCAAACTAACAAAAAGACAGAGAGGGAACATCCAAATTAACAAAATCAGAAATGAAAAAGGGGACATAACAACAGACAATGAGGAAATCCAGAGAATCATCAGGTCATACTTCAAAAACCTCTACTCCACAAAACTGGAAAATCTAAAAAGAAATGGATAATTTTCTGGATAGGTACCACATACCTAAGTTAAATCAAGACCAGAGAAACCATTTAAATAGTCCAATAACCCCTAAGGAAATAGAATCAGTCATTAAAAGTCTCCCAACCAAAAAAAGCCCTGGACCTGATGGTTTCACTGCAGAATTCTACCAGAACTTCAAGGAAGACTTAATACCAATACTCTTTAAATTGTTCCACACAATAGAAGCAGAAGGTATATTACCAAACGCCTTCCATGAGGCTACAATTACCCTGATTCCTAAACCAAACAAAGATGCAACAAAGAAAGAGAACCACAGACCAATCTCCCTCATGAACATTGATCCAAAAATACTCAATAAAATTCTGGCGAACAGACTCCAAGAACACATCAAAACAATTATCCACCATGATCAAGTAGGCTTCATCCCCGGGATGCAAGGGTGGTTCAACATACAAAAGTCTGTCAATGTAATACACCATATAAACAAACTCAAAGAAAAAAACACATGATCATCTCACTAGATGCAGAAAAGGCATTTGACACAATCCAACATCCCTTCATGATAAAGGTCTTGGAGCAATCAGGAATACAGAGAACATACCTAAACATAATAAAGGCAATCTACAGCAAGCCAACAGCCAACATCAAATTAAATGGAGAGAAACTCAAAGCAATACCACTAAAATCAGGAACAAGGCAAGGCTGTCCCCTCTCCCCCTACTTATTCAATATAGTACTTGAAGTTCTAGCCAGAGCAATAAGACAACATAAAGAGATTAAGGGGATACAAATTGGAGAGGAAGAAGTCAAGCTCTCCCTATTTGCAGATGACATGTTAGTATACATGAGTGACCCCAAAAGTTCAACCAAGGAACTGATACAGCTAATAAAAACCTTCAGCAACATTGCAGGATACAAGATCAACTCAAAAAAATCAGTAGCCCTCCTATATACAGTAGACCAACAGGCTGAGAAGGAAATCAGAGATACATCACCCTTTACAATAGCCAGAAATTATATAAAATAACTTGAGGTTATGCCAACTAAGCATGTGAAGGACGTAAATGACAAAAACTTTAAGTCCCTGAAAAAAGAAATTGAAGAAGATATCAGAAAAGGGAAAGATCTCCCATGCTCATGGATAGGCAGGATTAACATAGTAAAAATGGCGATCTTACCAAAAGCAATCTACAGATTCAACACAATTCCCACCAATTTACCAACACAATTCTTCACAGATCTGGAAAGAATAATACTCAACTTCATATGGAAAAACAAAAAACCCAGGATAGCCAAAAGAATCCTGTACAATAAAACAACCTGTGGAGGCATCACAATCCCCGAACTCAAGCTCTACTACAGAGCTACTGTACTAAAAACAGCTTGGTACTGGCATAAAAACCGACATGTGGACCAATGGAATCGAATTGAAGACCCTGACATTAACCTGCACACCTATGAATATTTATATAATTTTTGACAAAGAAGCCAAAAATGTACAATGGAAAAAAGAAAGCATCTTCAACAAATGGTGCTGGCATAACTGGATGCCAATGTATAGAAGGCTGCAAATAGATCCATATCTGTCACCATGCACAAAACTTAAGTCCAAGTGGATCAAAGTCCTCAACATAAATCCAGTTACTCTGAACCTCATAGAAGAGAAAGTAGGAAGTAGTCTTGAACGCATTGGCACTGGAGATCATTTTCTAAATATAACACCAATAGCACAGACACTGAGAGAAACAATCAATCAATGGGAACTGTTGAAACTGAGAAGCTTTTGTAGAGCCAAGGTAATGGTCAACAAGACAAAGCAACAGCCTACAGAATGGGAAAAGATCTTCACCAAGTCCACATCTGACTGAGGGCTGATATCCAGAATATATAAAGAACTCAAGAAATTAGACATCAAAATGCCCAACAGTCCAATTAAGAAATGGGCTATAGAACTAAACAGAGAATTCTCCACAGAGGAAGTTCAAATGGCTGAAAGACATTTAAGGAATTGCTCAACATCCCTAATTATCCGGGAAATGCAAATCAAAATAACTCTGAGATACCACCTTACACCTGTCAGAATGGCTAAGATCAAAAGCACAGAAGACAGCTTATGCTGGAGAGGATGTGGAGCAAGGGGAACTCTCCTCCACTGCTGGTGGGAATGCAAGCTTATACAGCAACTTTGGAAATCAATATGGTGCTTCCTTAGAAAATTGGGAATCCATCTCCCACAAGACCCAGCTATAGCACTCTTGGGCATATACCCAAGGAATGCTCAATCATACCACAAGGGCATTTGCTCAGCTATGTTCGTATCAGCTTTGTTTGTAATAGCCAGAACCTGGAAACAACCTAGATGCCCTTCAACTGAAGAAGGGCTAAAGAAAATATGGTACATATACACAATGGAGTAATACTCAGCAGAGAAAAACAATGACATCATGAGGTATGCAGGCAAATGGATGGATCTAGAAAAAATCATCCTGAGTGAGGTAACCCAGACTCAGAAGGACAAACACAGTATGTATTCACTTATAGGAGGATAATAGATATAAAACAAAGATGACTAGACTGCTACACAACTCCAGGGAGGCTACCTAGAAAACAGGAACCTAGGAAAGACACAGGGATCACCCAATGACAGAGAAATGGATGAGATCTACATGAACAACCTGGACAACAGTGGGAGTAATGAAGGGCAAGATTTGAGGGAAAGAAGGCTTAGGGAAGCAGGAGATCCCAGCTGGATCAAGAACAGAAAATAATGAGGAATAACAGACCATGATAAATGAAGACCACATGAGAACAGGAATAGACAGAGTGCTCGAGAGGTACCCAGAAATCCACAATGATATATCCTCTGTAGTCTGCTGGCAATGGTCGAGAGAAAGCCTGATCTGACCTAGTCTGGTGATCAGATGACTAAGCACCCTAACAGTCATCTTGGAACTCTCATCCAATAACTGATGGGAAGTGGATGCAGAGATCCTCAGCCCGACCCCTGGTGGAGCTCCAGGTGTCCAACTGTCAAGCAAGAGGAGGGTCTGCAAGAGCATGAATTGTTGAATCCAAGATTGCAAAAAGCACAGGGACAAATAGCCAAACGAATGGAAGCACATGAATTATGAACCAAAGGTTGAGGAGCCCCCAGCTGGATCAGGCTCTCTGGATAAATGAGACCATTGAAAAGCTTGATCTGCTTGGGAGGCACCCAGTCTGTGGGACCAGGATCTGTCTTTAGTGCATAAGCTGGCTGTTTGAAACCTTGGGCTTACACAGGGACACTTTGCTCAGGCTGGAAGGAGGTGACAGGACCTGCCTGTACTGAATCCACCAGGTTTAAATGAATCCCTAGTGGTGCCTTGATCCTGGAGGACATGGGAATGGAGGGGAGGGGCTGGGGGGAAGGTGGGGGTGGGGGTGGGAGGGGGGAGGACAGGGGAACCCATGGCTGATGTATAAAATTTAAAACACATATAAATAAATAAATATATAAATAAATAAATAAATAAATAAATAAATAAATAAAAACTCTCATTTTAAATGAAAGCCATGCTTTGTGGCACAATCAGAGTATTCAAAAACATGTATCGCACTCATTTTGAAGATGAAACAGCCACCACCTGGTGTTTAATATTTCATTTATCACTGTTGAGAGAACAAAGACTTGACATATTTTATACCACACATATCAACTTTGGAGGTTCTGTTTTCATGAAAATGTCACATAAGTAACCAAAGGCTAATGACTTACTGTATTCTATGATAATGATCCTAAAAAAATGTATGTCCCAGGTTTAGGAAGTCAGAAATTAGCAAGCTTAAAGGTCTTCAAGGATGAACACTTTACTCATAATCAGTTCCCAACCTGATCATTCTTATCCTTGTTAACACACTGATACTGAGAAAAAACATACTCATAATTCATGAGTTTATATTTAAATAATAATAAATTTGTGGCCCACTCATATGTATTTCAGTAAGTGTCTGTATATCCTAAGTTCTGAACAATAAAAAGGGAAACATTGTCTCACTTTACACACAAGAACTTCTATGTCTGACTCCATGAAATATAACTGCATTTGTGGTGATATATTGTATACCCTAATAAAGCTTGCCTTGAGGATCAAAGAAACAGAGCAAGCCACAGGCAACCTCACCTTGTCAATGTCTCAGCAGATCCTATTTCTTCAGACTAAAAGCCTCTGAGTCCTCACCCAAAAGGATCTCAGCTGAACTGCTTTAGTTCCTGTTTCTTCACACCTTTCTCTGCCCTGCCATCACTTCCTGGGATTAAAGGCAAGTGTTCTTCCCAGTACTGTGATTAAATGTGTGTGCCACCACTGCCTGGCTCTGTTTCTGGTGTGGCCTTGAACTCACAGAGATCCAGATGAATCTCTGCCTCCCAAGTGATAGGATTAAAGGTGTGTGCCATCACTGTCTGGCCTCTATATCTAGTGGCTGGCTCTGTCCTCTGATCCTCAAGGCAAGCTTTATTGGGCTACATAATATATCACCACATGAACTTTCTGCATCCATCTACCAACATTCTGTCTGAAACCCCTTTTACAGTAGAATAGATTAATATATTCAGTATTTGATTTTTCACTTTAAGGTCATATTTATAAATTTTAATGCAACTTATGTTCCCAAGTCCTTTGTCCTTTATTCTTCCATTTTTAATATCACACACACACACACACACACACACACACACACACACACACACTTACATGCACACACATCTGCATATATAGATTATAAAAAAATTGTCAAGGAAAGAGAGAATCTCAATTGAGGAATTGCCTCCACCAGATTGGTATGTAGGTATATTTATGGGGTACTTTCTTAACTATTGTACCAAACCCACCATGAGTAGTGCCATCCCTATGCAAGTGGGCCTGGTCTGTAAAAGAAAAGCAGGTGACCAAGGCAGAAGAAACAAGCCAGTAAGCAGCATTGCTCCACAGTGTCTGCTTCAGTCTCTTTCTGGGTTCCTGCCTTGAGTTCCTGCATTGGTTTTTCTCAGTGATGGACTATAACTTGTAAACTTTTTTTGTATACAAAAGGAAACAAAAAGCACTCTCAATTCATCATTGATTCAATTGTTTTCCTTTACTTCTTCCCTTTTCCCACTTTTCAATAGTCGATTTTCCAGTGTCTTATAGAGAATGTCATTCTCTTCCTTTCACATAAATCCAAACATAAGCTGTATTATCATTATTTAAATTTCTCTGAAACCACAATTAAAGGTTATTATTTGCTATAATTACTCAAATTTGCTTTAAAGTGGGCTACTTTATAGCTTAATATAATTTAAGCACCGTTTTTATCTTGTGACATTCCTTGTACTGTATATCTTTGTTTTGTTTTGTTTTTGCTGATGGACATTCTTCCCCCAGAAGTGAAAATGTTTACATACATCTTAGGGCTCTAAGGCCTTATTAATCTTGAAATGTCATCTTCTCTTCTTTTATGGCAAGTCCTCATCCCCACATTCAATTTTTCTAATCTGGTTACAGTAAGTAGAAACATCTTCTGCTTTGTTTTATAAGATAATGGAAGTGGTAACAAATTTCTAAATTCAAAACCTTCAAATAAAAATACTTTTCTCATAGTAATCATAGAATTGTTTTGGAAGTCATCCTAATAAATTTTGTTTTAAATGTCATTTTTGTCATGCTTCAGTTAAAATTATCAGTATTAAGTATATTTGCATGTGGCGTTATTTCTTAAACTTCCTGGCTCTCTTCTATTTAGTCTCATAATGAAATACCAGGGACATGGCAAAGTGTATCAGAGACATGGCCAGTCATCAGTAGCTACAGAACTGAAGCAGAAGCTTCATATCCATGAATGTCTGTGCACATATATTGTTAGTGTACATGGTATAGACTCACCACAGTTTTGGTTATCTATACAAACCTAGACAAGATTGGTCCCATCAAAATTTCATTATGCACTGGGGAGGAGCCCACAAATCCATTCCTTTTCCTGAACGGCTTTTGACACGTAATTGTTGTTGTGGAAGGGATGTCACTTTCTACATTTGTGTATGCACAGGTAAGTAACCCTTGATATAGTAAATTACCTCCAATCAATGCTAGGGCAAGTACCATTTTGTGAAACTCAGTAGGTCATGTCCTTTTCCCCCACCCAGAAAGAGAAGCCATGAATTAAGACTAGTTAGGAAGAAGGTTTTTTCAGCAAAAGAGACGAAGATATGAGAATAGAAAACAATTAAAGTGTATTATCTAAGTGTACAAAACTGTCAAAAAACTCAAAAAGAAAAATGACCTCACATAGTCTGTAGAACATTCCAAAAACTTTAGTGATAGAGATTGAAATGTGCTCCTCAAGACAAACGTGACTTTGCAAAGATGTTTGCCAGCGTTCTTCAACTCACGGTCTGTAGGTGATAACCACTTTCATTACATGAGGCTGCAGACAGGACTTCATTCTTGACTAGAAATTCTTTCGTGTTATAAATTTCTGTTCCAAATTTTCTCATTGCTCAGCCACCTCATCTTCCAAAGACACCTAATTATCACTGTGTGTTTTTGCCAAGACTAAATTCCTCTGCATCCTGCTTCCATAAACAACATTGAAACAAAATCTGCATTTTCCTATTTGGTAAATGTCAAATTGGGTGAATTTCTCTGAGAAAATAAGTAGCTGTGTCAGAGAGTTCCTTTTCATCTTTCATATTTTGTTGCTGCTTTTTCTCTGTCAGACATGTCTGTCCATCTACTCCCTAAATGTGGTGTCCATAAATACTTAGTTACTTGTCTACTTTCAAAAATCCCATTTATCTAGGACTTTTCCATTTGAAAGTAATCATTTCTATTATCACTCAATAATTTCTATTTCAATCAAACTTACAACCGAGAGATACTTTCTGGCTAAACAAATAGTAAGTCTTGTTTGGGCTGAAACGCAGTCAAGAACTAACCATGAGGTTAGATAGCTCCAAAAATTATATAAACATATATGTATGCAACTTTTTGCATATTTTCCAACTTTCTTTGTGTGAAATCTTTATCATGTGCCAGCGGATGCTGTGCAGTGACTAAAGAACCACCACCAAGACCAGCAATCTGAGTTCAGTCCATGGTATAAGGAGAGAACTGACTTCCACAAGCTGCCACTGACCTGGTTAAGAATACCACGATGTGCACCACCACCCCCAACATATACACACATACAATACATGAATAAAATATAATAAATTTTTATGAACTTTGTCATGCTCATATTAATTTGTAAATTAAATTTTCTAGGTAGTACAAGCCAAAAATTTGTGGTAGTGAGTTAGAATTACATCATGGAATTTACTTCCTGCTGGAAACTGAGAATAGCAACACGACTTGAGATTTTTATTCAGTTCATGAAAACACTTATTTTGTTAATACATTGCAATGAAACTACGCAAATATAAACTAGATAGAATAATATATATGTGGATATCAGTTATCTTATACATTAATACAAATACATGGATACCACTAGTAAAATTCCTTTATACAATGAATATTCTTATTAGCATCCTTATTATTTTAATGATAAGTATAATATATGGCAATATATTGATCATTCTGGCATGCAGATAAGAACTTAAACAGAACAGAGTGTACAGATACTTCAGATCTGTGTCACATAATTTTCTTTTTTGCTCCTTTGTCTCATGTTTAATTGTCTAAAAATATTGGTGCAACCACCTGGTCTGTGCTTATAGCCAAACAGATCAAAAGCCTCCTTTTTTGTTTCATACTTCAATTCAGATAACTATACTTAACTGTAAAAGACTAAATACTACCAATTGAGTTAATCAGTCAATCATTCAAAATATATGTTCTTAAAGATGTTTAATCACAAACATCTATAGATCTTGTGTTATTCCATGAGCAATTTCTCCAGGAACAAATAGACACATGTTTGTTTGTTTGTTTGTTTATAGAATTGAGGAACTGAGAGAGCTTTCTAAACCAATATCCTCAACATAAAATCATTTCTCTTTCACCAGGACCCTAATTCTGAACAAATCAGAACTACTGACATGCAGGCTTTTAGAGATCCATATGTTCGTACTGCTCTTCACTCTGCTCTGATTGTCATAAGACTGGTAAACATTTAAACTTATTTCAAAGTTGTCATTTTCATCTGATTTTCCAGATATGTGTGTGTGACACTTCTGAGCTATTTATAGAATTTCCGTCCTTTATTTTGAAATAAAAGCAATAGTCTCATAAGAAACCTTACATTCATGACATTTCTAACCATCTACTTCCCAGGAATAGTGAACTCTGCTCATACATTCCACCCCAAACAAAGCTAAGACTCAATTTCAAAATAGAAATATTTTTGTTTAGCGCTCTGCTTACTCAGTAGAAAGCAAACCTCCCACATCCCACTCACACTTCCTTTCTCATACTCTCCCTGTTGTCCACTTCTTTCTTTTGTTCTTTATTTCCTCCCCATTGTTCTTTCCCCAATATCCTATTTCTTGTTTTTCACAAACTTCAAACCCTATTTACTTTGTTGTCTTAAATTCTATGATGAACAATTTTCTACATGACCAATATTTATCGATAGTATAATTTAGAATGCTTGTGTCACTTTCTCCCCTGTGGGCATATTTATTTCATTTAACATTCTCCTAATGCTGAATCTGCCTTTGAATTTTGAAAGGTAATGATGTTAAATGTATCTAAATGAATAGAACTAAAAAATAAGGATTCTTTTCTTTCTTAGTCATTGTTACATTAGACTTAAAATTTCTATTTTTGGTATCTCTATTTTACCTTTTATCAAGCATGAAAATAAAAAGCCTTGAATTTGAAACAATGCTGTTTTTCAGCTAATGTATTAGAACTCTCGTGTTTCATCACTATTTCATGACTATGCTTTGTGGCTATGCAGACATATTCTGGTATCCAAATGGAGTATTATTGATGGTATATACATTATGGCCTGCTCATGCATATGCAAATGATGAACAATAATCTATGGATTTTCCCTGCTCTTTCTTGCTATCATTCATCATCAAAATTTATAGAAGATGCAGTATATGCCCAATTCAGAAAAAGACAGGATACAAAAGATATGATATGAATGTCTTCAGCTTAGAAAACTTAAGTAAAATTAACAATAAAGTAATAATGATGGTAGCAAGCAAGCATTGATATTTTTTCATATTCCCCAAACTGCTAAGCTGAAAAACCATACTCACTGAAATCCTAAAACATCAAAGTCCCTAAAGTCTAAAATCCAAGAAGACTGAACACAAAGCAAGCAAACAAACAAGATTCTCAATTGTGTAACCCTAGGAAAACTAATTTCTTGAAATTCTAATAGGATGTTAGTATGGTGTCCTTGACCCTCTGGCTCCTTCAATCCTTTCTTCTCTTCTTCTGCAGGATTCCATGAACTCCACCTAATGTTTGACTGTTGGTCTGCATCTGTTTCTTTTAGTTACTGGATGATTCCTCTCTAATGACAATTGGCTAGACACCAAGCTGGTCACAGGAGATGGCCAGTTCAGGCTAAGTATGTTGTTAGAAGTTTTAGCTGGGGTCATCCTTGTAGATTCCTAGGAGATTCTCTTGTGCCAGGTTTTTATCTGTCCCTGAAATGCCCCCATTTCCAGTAGTCTCTTTCCGTGCTGTCCCCCTCCTCCTGCCCTGCACCTCCCTACCTGACCACTCATGATCCCACTCCCACTCTCATGAAAATCTCTTCTATTTCCCCTTCCCAGGGAGATCTGAGTGCCCCCCATGAACATTTCCTTGTTACCTAGTCTCTCTGTGGACTGTAGCATAGTTAGCTTTTATTTTACAGCTAATATCCACTTATGAGTGAGACATACCATGTTTGTCTTTCTTGGTCTAGGTTATCTAACTAAGGATGTTTTTTTCTAGTTTCATCCATTTGCCTCCAAATTTCCTGTGTCCTTGTATTTAACAGCTGAGTAATTTTCCATTATGCAAATGAACCACATTTTCTTTATCCATTCCTCTATTGACAGGCATCTAGATTGTTTCCAGGTTCTGGCTACTACAAATAAAGCTGCTAGGAACATAGTTGAACAAGTATCCTTGTGTTATGATTGAGAATCATTTTGGTATATGCCTAAGTGTGGTATATCTGGGTCTTGGGGTAGGTTGATTCCCAGATATTGGTGAAATTATTAAGGCCACTCCACATAGTTAAAAGGGAGGTTTATTTTGTGGGGTAACTTACAAGTAAAGGGATAGTTTACAGAGTCTGGGAAAGGTGTAGCTCAGTCTGGTGGTGTTCTCTGAAGAACTTTCCATGGTCTACCTCCAGCGTCCAGGGTCCAGAAACCAGGAGAGCCAGCCCACCCAGTTCTCAAGTCTTCAGAGTCACTCTGATTGGTTAATAAATAAAACACTGGTTGGCCAGTAGCCAGGCAGGAAATATAGGCAGGACAGGCAGAGAAGAGAATTCTGGGAAGTGGAAGGCTGAGTCAGAGAGACACTGCCAGCTGCCGCCATGAGAAGATAAAGATACCAGTAAGCCACGAGCCAGGTGGCAACTTATAGACTAATAGAAATGGGTTGATTTAAGATACAAGAATAGTTAGCAAGAAGCCTGCCACGGCCATACAGTTTATAAGTAATATAAGTCTCTGTGTGTTTACTTGGTTGCGTCTGAGCAGCTATGGGACTGACGGGTGAAGAAATTTGTCCTGACCTTGGGCCAGGCAGGACCATAAAAACTCCAGCTACACCCAGTTGTCTGAGAAACTGCCACACTAACTTCCAAAGCGACTGTACAAATTTGCACTCCCATCAGCACTGAAGAGTGTTCTCCTTGCTCCACATCCTCTTTAACATGTCACTTGTGTTTTTAATCTTAGCCATTCTGACAGGTATAAAATAGAATCTCAGAAGAAAACTCATAGAATAAACTAATCTAGGCTCATGAGGGCTCAAAGAGACTGAACTGACAACCATAAGTCTGCATGGGACCAACCTAGGTACTCTGCATATATGTTAAGGTAGTATAGCTTGGTCCTCTTGTAGGACTCCTAACAGTGGGAACAAGGGCTGTCTCTGATTCTTTTATAGGCTTTAGGACCCTATGCTTCATATTGGGTCAGCTTGCTTAACCATAATACATGTGGACGTGCTTAGTCTTACTGCAAATTGATATGCCATGTTTTGTTGATTCTCATGGGAGACCTGCCCTTTCCTCAACAGACACGGAGGAGTGGATTGTGTGCTGGGAACAGAAAAGGGATGGGAGGAGGGACTGAGAGGAGAGAAGGAAGGGGAAACTGTGGCTGGAATGTAAAGTAAATAAATACATAAATAGATTAAAAAATTTCCATTCATCTTACTTCCCAGGAATAAATTGTTTTCATCTTCCTAGCACTTCAAAAACTGTTCCCTATAAGGAAAATACTGCTGATTTTTTCAAAAAAATGTATGATTTTTAAAAGGCATTCATTTCACAACTATGTGACAAACCCAGAGAAAACTCCCTAGACTACTTTGAAGAATAAAATAGACAATAGTAGTTAATAATAGACAACATCATGATATTTTTGCCAAGCATAAACATCCCAATACACAAATAAAAGCTACATGGCTGTCAGTTCTGAGCAAATTGACTTGATATTTCATAAAGAAGTATACAAGCATACATTACTCTGGGTATTATCCCTAACTTCAGACACCTGAAATATAATGAATAGCCCACGTCATTTGATAAAGCTGATCAAAGCTGATGTGTCTATATCATGTATGCAAGCCTACAGGCTTAGAGATCTGATATCTGAGGTAGCAGGAGATACAGGTACATCCCAGCTCTTAGACAAAGTCCAATTTGTCTTCTGTACACATTCTATCTGAGCCTTGCTCAATATAGCAAAAGTGTCTTGCACAGATGGACACACTACCCTTTGCCTCCAAGTTTGGCCTTCTGTTTACATGGCATCCTCTCTCACAGAAAAACATTGCTTATGGTTTTAAGAATTTCAACACTGAAGATTTTAACATTGCAGAACTGTGACTTAGGGAATTTAGATTCTAAGAATTCTGATTATTTAGGGTTTCAAAGATCTAGATGATGTTATTCATGAGCTTGTCTATGTATTTGGATAAGGACTAATACTGCACAGAACACTGATAGTATAATAGAAACCATACTCCGTACAGCACATGAATTCAGTTCAACCTGTATATTGTACTTTTAATTTTATTTTAGAATTTCCTACATGAGAAATTTACATCATTTTTATCATTACCTCTTCTTCTCTCTCCAGTTTCTCTCTGGCCCCTTCCATTCCTTCTCACATTTGGGATTTCTTCTAAAATTCTCTTCCCTTCTCTTCTCTTCTCTTCTCTTCTCTTCTCTCTCTCTCTCTCTCTCTCTCTCTCTCTCTCTCTCTCTCTCTCTCACACACACACACACACACACAGAGAGAAAGAGAGAGAGAGAGAGAGAGAGAGAGAGAGAGAGAGAGAGAATGTGCAAATTAAGTCTATTTACACATATGTATATGTGTTTAGGGCTGACCACTTAGGATTGGATAATCATTCATGGAGCTTTCCCATGAGGAAAACATAGTCTTCATCTCTCAGCTACCATTGACTAACTGTAGTTCTTCATCTTAGAGTAGAGCATGTTAACTGGTGGCGTCATTATGCATGTCTTGTTTAAGCAACAATATTGTTAAAATTTAATGGGTACAGCCTTGCTATCATGTATAGTATATACTATCGAGCAGCATGCATCATCATCCTCTGACTCTTGCAATCTTTTCAGCTGCTATTCTGCAATTTTTCCTGTGCTTTCAGTGTAGGGTTGCATTGTAGACGTATCAATTGGAATTAGGTAACACAATGAAAACTTATTATCAATGAACAGTTGTGGATCTCTGTAATCATCTCCTTCTGTTGCAAAAGGAAGCTTCATTGATGAAGAATAAGATATACACATCCCTGTGAATGTAAGTATAAATTTTGGAATGCACTTGAAAATTATATTGGTCTTTCTGGGTCTGGATTAGTATAATTTAGTATGTTGAATATTTCTTTAAGTGTTTCATGGCCATTTGAGATTCCTCTGTTGAAAATTCTCTGTTTAGATATGTACCCCACTTTTTAATTGGATTGTTTGGTTTGGTGAGGTCTACCTTCTTGGGTTCATTATATATTTTAGAAATCAGCCTTCTGTCAGATGTAGATTTGGTAAAAATATTTTCCCATTCTGTAGGCTGACAGTTTGTCCTATTGATGGTATCTTTTGCCTTACAAAAACTTTTAAGTTTCATGAGGTCACATTTATTAAAGACAAACATGGTATGTATTCACTTATAAATGGGTATTAACTGTAAAAAGGATATTCACACCACAATCAACAGATCCAGAGAGGCTAAGTAACAAGGAGGGCTCAGGGATGGATGCATGAATATCCCTGGAAAGGAGAAACAGAATAAATATTGTGGGTGGATTGGAGTGAGGTGAGGATGGGCACAGGAGGATCAGGTGAAGCAATGAGGGAGAGAGTACTGGGAGTAACCACTGGCATGGGGGCTGCAGTTCATGGGTGAGGTAGAAACCTAGTACAATGGAAACTCCTATTAGAGTGACCCTAACTAAGACTCCCAGTAATGGGGGACAAGGAGCCTAAACCAACCATCTCCTCTAACAAGGCAAGACTTCCATAGAGGGCTTAGAACACTAACTCAGCCACAAAACCTTCAACCTATAGTTTGTCTTGCCAGCAAGATACCAGCTTGGGTAAAGGTAGCACAGAAATTATGGGAATGGCCAACCAAAGACTGGTCCAACTTAAGACCCACGCCACAAAAGGGAGCCCACTTCTGACACTACCTGGAGGACAGAAACCAGAAGCTAGATGGCCCAGAAACTTAGGATAGAACTAAACACACCCAGAAAAAAAGTCAATGAAATGACTGCAAATAAAATCCTGCTATACTGGTAGACAGAATTCTGGCATGATCACTATCAGAGAGGTTCCATCCAGCAGCTGAGGGAAACAGATGCAGAAACCCACAGCCAAACATTAGGTAGAAATCAGTGAATCCTGAGAGGAAGGGGAAGAAGGATTGTAGGAGCCAGAAGGGTCAAGAACATCACAAGAAAACCAAGAGAATCAACAAACCTGAACTCATAGGGCCTCACTGGGACTGAACCCACAATAAGGGAGCCTACATAGGTCTGTGTAGCTTGGCATATTTTGTGGGACTCCTAACAGAGGGAGCAGGGGCTGTTTCTGGTGCTTTTTCCTGCTCTTGGGACCTTTTTCCTCCTACTGGTTACCTCATCCAGCCTTAAAAAGAGGGGAGGTACCTAGTCTTAATGCAACTTAATATACAATATTTGATTGATATTCTTGGAGGCCTGCTCTTTTCTGAAGGTAAACAGAGGAGGAATGGATGCAGGGGGAGGGACTAGGAAGAGACAAGGGAGAGGAAATTGCAATCAGAATGTAATATATGAGAGAATAAATTAATAAAAATATAAATTATATTAATTTAGAAAATGTCAGTAGCATGTTCTCCTCTAGGGTCTATGACTTTTCCAGCAACAGGTAATTGGTTAGATTTTAAGTACCAAGCATGAATTTCCTCCTACTTAGTGAGAGCCTTGAATACATTGAGATAGATAACTATTATCCACAAGATAAAGTACCTCTACCTCAGCATCATTCCTATTCTACCTTAAGAAATGTGAGGTATAAAGCATTTTGTATTAGCAGGTTTTCTCATCATTGTAATGAAATACTTGATAAAACAGCTGAAGGGGGAAGTACTTACTTTAGATCACAGTTTGAAGATCTTTCCTTTCCCTTCCATGAGGACATGGAAGACACTGGCAGGACCATGAGGCTGCAATTGAATGCAATATACTACCTTATTACAATAAACTCAACAATTTCACTTCACTCTGGCTTGTTTTGATTGTTTTTATTTCATTAACATTTTTCTCTTGGCCATATTTCTCTCTTTTAGTGGAATATACTTGTACTAAGTGCTAGCGCAGTTTATTTTTTGATCCATTTGGGTGGGTCAATCAAAGTCATCTCTCTGTGTTTTCCTTTAGAAATGATGACTTCTGGCTTCCAGAGTTTGATAGTAAGTTTCTGAAGATGGCATATCCTATTTCATTTTTCACATTTGCATGCATGCATTCTTAGTTTAGGCACTTTATTATGATAATGAAGAATGAATCATTGATTTGCCCATTGTGATGCATGTAATTCTTTCTATGCTTCCTTCTTGACAAGATATGTCTGCTGATTTAATTTTTGTTGTTGTTGTTGTTGTTGTTGTTGTTGTTGTTGTTTTGGTTTTTCGAGACAGGGTTTCTCTGTGTAGCTTTGCATCTTTTCTGGAACTCACTTGGTAGCCCAGGCTGTCCTCGAACTCACAGAGATCCACCTGGCTCTGCCTCCTGAGTGCTGGGATTAAAGGCCTGTGCCACCACCACCCCACATAAGGAAACAGTAAAACTATGGTAATGATTCCATATGGAAGAGGATCAAAAACCAGAATGCCTGTTTGGCTTTTTTTTTTTTTTTTTGTCCAAAGTAATCACAAAGTTGAGCTCATATGAAATATTGTGGCTTGAAGGCCTGAAAGGTTTTAAAGACTCTGGTGATAATGTTTTAAGTATTTTTGCCACAAATACAAGTGAATCAATAGACTTCCAAGGTCCTGTCACTTGATCAATTAAATGTCATTGCCTCTCTGCTGGCAGACAGTGGATCTCCTAAAATGTACAGTGTGAAAGAATCTTTTTTACCCAGTCTACAGTGGTGCTCCTGGCCCAGAAAAACAAAAACAAAAACAAAAACAGCTGTTTCATTTGAAACATATAATTATTAGCTATCTAGTTAACTATTAGCAGAATTAGTGGAGCGTGGAGCCTTCCCTCATAAGCAACAGCTCATAAATCTAAAGACTTGAACAACAAAACTTAACTAATGATCAAAATAACAGATCAGAGTCCTACCTCCAGCCTTGGAAGGAGACATGACATCTCAGAATGTCCAGAAAGAAGTTATTTGAAGAATCAGCCAGCTTAAATTAGACAAAGAGCAGGTCCCTGAGACACAGAATCCTCCAGCTCCAATTAGATTAAGAGCTAAGACTGAACCCAGAGTAGCCCCCTGAAGACACAGACAAAGCAAGCACAGATTGGAGCAAGAGCAACTCGCTCAGACACACAGGCACCTCTTGTACCTATGGGAGGAGAGATGGGTAGATGCCAGTGCAAAAATACATACAACAACATAAAGAGCAATGTGGCATTACCAGAAACTAGCCCTTCTACAACAGCAAGACCTGAACATTACAACTTAGGAGAAACAGAAGAAAGCAACCTTAAAAATAACATTATGAAGATGATAGAGGTCTATAAAGAGGAAATGAAAAATCTTAAAGAAGTTGAGGAAAAGTCAAACAAAAAAAATCAGCAGAAATAAATAAATCCCTTAAAGAAAGCCAAGAAAACTATGAAAAAGCAATTAAATATGTGAAGTAAACAGTTCAAGACCTGAAAATTTAAATAGAAACAATGAAGAAGACACAAACTGAGGAAATGCTGGAAATAGAAAATCTAAGTAAATGAACAAGAACTTCAGGTGCAAGCATAACCAACAGAATACAAGAAATGAAAGAGAGACTCTCTGGTGTAAAGGATAGAATAGAAGAAATAAATTCATCAAAGAAAACACCAAAGCCAAAAAAAAATCATAAAACAAAATGTCCAGGAAATCTGGGACACCATAAAAAGGCCAGACCTAATAATAATAGGGATAGAAGAGGGAGAAGAATACCAAGTCACAGGCACAGAAAATATATTCAACAAAATCATGGTAGAAAACTTTCCCAACTTAAAGAAGGAAATACCTATGAAGATACAAGAAGCTTATAGAACACCAAATAGAATAGACCCCCCCAAAAAAAAGTCCCCTCATCACATAGTAATTAAACCACTAACCATACACAATAAAGACAGAATATTAAGAGCAGCAAAGGAAAAAGGCCAAGTGACCTTTAAAAGCAGACCCATCAGAGTAACACTCAACTTCTCAATGTAAGCCAGAAAATCCTGGACAGATGTAATGCAGACACTGAGAAACCATGGATGCCAGCATAGACTAATATACCCAGCAAAACTTTCAATCATCATAGACAGAGTGAACAAGACATTCCAAGACAAAACCAGATTTAAACAATACCTATTCACAAATCCAGCCCTAGTAGAGAAAGCACTAGAAGGGAAACTCCAATCTAAGGACGTCAGATGCACCCACAAAACACAAGCAATTGATAACCCCATAATAGTAAATCCCAAATAAGGGAAATACACACACACTACCACCAAAAGATAACAGAAATTAACAATCATTGGTCATTAATAGTCCTTAATAACAATAGACACAATTCGCTTATAAAAAGACAGGCTAACAGAATGGA
The DNA here is from genome assembly GCF_903995425.1 of Onychomys torridus. NCBI lineage: Eukaryota > Metazoa > Chordata > Mammalia > Rodentia > Cricetidae > Onychomys > Onychomys torridus. The sequence goes on from NC_050447.1 coordinate 62,691,819, forward strand.
TATGAAAACAGGATCCATCCTTCTGCTACATACAAGAAACATAGAAGGCTGGGAAAAGACTTCAATAAAATGGGCTTAAGAAGTAAGCTGGTGTATCTATCCTAATATCTAGCAAAATAGACTTCAAACTAAAAATCAATCAAAAGGGAAGGACATTACATATTCACCACTGGAATGATCCACCAAGATGAAGTCTCAATTCTGAACATTTATGCCCCAAATACAAGGGCATCCACATATGTAAAAAAATTAATAAAGCTTAAATCACAATCAAACCCCACACATTAATAGTGGGATACTTCAACACCCCACTCTCACAAATGACAGATCTGCCAGACAGAAACTTAACAAAAAATAAGGGACCTAGCAGATGTTATGACTCAAATGGACTTAATAGATATCTGCAGAACATTCCACCCTAACAAAAAAGAATATAATTTCTTCTCAGGACCCCATGGAACCTTCCCTAAAATCCACCACATACTCGGTAATAAAGTAAATCTCAACAGATACAAAAAAAAAAAAAATTGAAAAACCTCCTGTATTTTATCGGACAACCATGGCTTTAAGTTAGATTTCAACAACAACAAAAATTACAGAAAGTCTACAATCTCCTGGAAACTAAGTAATGCTCAACTAAATCAACAATGTGTAGTGGGTAGCTGTTCCAGGTTTGCTCTGGAAGTACTACCCCCATGGAGGCTTCTGATAACTGTCATGCCTACAAGGCTGGGCCTAGAGAGGAGCCCTTAAGTCCTGAGATCCTAATGGGCCAGTTCTCTGTGGTCCTGGATCCTGGGCGCTGGAGGTAGACTGAGCAGAGTTCTCCAAAGAACACCGCTGGACTGCACTCACTTCACCTTTCCCAGACCCTGTAACCTATCCCTTTACTTGTAAGTTAGCCCACAAATTAAACCTCCCTTTTAACTACATGAAGTTGCCTTAATACTTCCACCAATGCCAATGGGTCAAGGAAGAAATAAAGAAAGAAGTTAAAGACTTCCTAGAATTCAATGAGTATACTACAAACCCAAACTTATGGGATGCTATGAAAGCAGTGCTAAGAGGAAAATTCATAGCACTAAATGCTCACATAAAGAAGTTGGAGAAATCTCACACTAGCAACGTAACAGCACACTTAAAAGCCCTAGTACAAAAAGAAGCAAACTCACCCAGTAGGAATAAACATCAGGAAATAATCAAATTGCCAGCTGAAAACAATGAAGTAGGAACAGAACAATACAAAGACTTAATGAAACAAAGAGTTGGTTCTTTGAGAAAACCAACAAGATAGACAAGCCTTTATCCAAACTAACCAAAAGGCAGAGAGAGAGAGCATCCAAATTAACAATATCTGAAATGAAAAGGGAGACATAGCAACACACAATGAGGAAATCCAGAAAATTGTCAGGTCATACTTCAAAAACCTGTACTCCACAAAATGGAAAATCTAAAAGAAATGGACAATTTTCTGGATAGGTACTACATACCAAAGTTAAATCAAGACCAGATAAACAATTTAAATAGACCAATAATCCCTAAGAAACTAGAAACAGTCATTAAAAATCTCCTAACCAAAAACATCCCAGGACCAGATGGTTTCAGCACAGAATTCTACCAGATTTTCAAAGAAGAGCTAATACCAATACTCTTCATATTGTTCCACACAAGAGAAACAAAAGGAACATTACCAAAATCTTCTTATGAGGCTACAATCCACATCTCCAGAGAAGCTAGCTAACAAGAAAGACCCACAGAGGGATATATGGATCACCCTGGGAAAGGGAAATAGATGAGATTTCCATGAGTAAACTGGGAGTGAGGGATGGGCAATGGAGGATAGGGGATTGAAGATGAGAACATAAGGGAATGGTGTGGTCGAGCTGGAACAGGGATGGAGAGGGGAAGTAATGAAAGAGATACCATAATAGAGGGAGACATCATGGGGATAGAAAGAAACTGGGTGCTACAAAATTTCTCAGGAATCCCCAAGGATGACCCCAGCTTGGACTACTAGAAATGTGTAGAAGGTTCCTGAACTGATTTAGCTTACAACAGTGACGAGATCAGTTAATACCCTAACTGTCATCACAGAGCTTCTCTCCAATGACTGATGAAAGCAGATGCAGAGATCCACAGCCAAACACAAAGCAGAGCTCTAGGAATCCAGTTAAAGAGAGAAAAGAGGGAGTCTATGAGCAAGTACATTAAGATCATGATGGGGAAACCTGCAGAGATGACCAAACCAAACTAATGGGAAATCATGAAAGTTGGATCAATGGCTGTGGAGCATGCATGGGACTGGGCTAGGCCCTCTGTATGGAAAGACAGTTGTCTAACCTGATCTGCTTCAGTGGCCCCCTGGTAGTGTGATCAGAATCCATCCCTGGTGCTTGAGCAGGCTTTTTGGAGCCCACTACCTATGATAGGACACCTTGCTCCAGGTTGAGGCAGGGGGAGGGGCTTGGACTTGCCTCTACTAAAAGTGCCTCCCCATGGGAGGCCTTACCTTCTTGTAGGAGGGAATGGGGGATGGGTTGGGAGTGGGAGGCTGGAGGGGCAAGAGGAGGGAAGAGGGTATCTTTGGTATGTAAAATGAATTTAAAATTTTTCTTAATAAATAAAAATGAAGTTACTTGATAATTGTCAAGCCCAATTCTTGTATCTCTGTACCTTGGAAGATACTGTCTAGCAATAGGCTTTGTCACAAAGAATAAAGTCATGCTGCTGCCCCTCCTATGAGAAGCAAATGAAATGAGCCTGTCAATCAACTGAAAATGTGCCTCAGGAAAACCTATCTTCTCTAAAGTCTTAAAGAACAATATAAAAATCTAACTAAAATGTAGATCCACATGTTTGCCTCTGGGCATTACTTTCACCCTTTGAGAGTATGCTAACATCTACTCTGTAATAAGCTATATCTTCTACTACAATCTGGGTATCTTGTCTCAATTCTTTCTTTATTCTGTGTTGTTGTTGTTGTTATTGTTGTTATTGGTGGTGGTGGTATGTATATGTGTATTATGTGTGTGGATGTTCATTTGAGTAAGTGAAGGTACAGGAGTGTCACAGCGAGGGTATGGAGGTTAAAATCCACACTCGGGTGTCAACCTTGTCATTCCTGTTTGAAACAGGGTCTGTTTTGTTGACTTCACTACATACAACAATCAAATTGCTCCAAATACTTCTAGGGATTCCCATGTCTCTATTTCCTATTTCATGGTAAGAGTATGGAAGATACAGATATGGCCAGTCTGCCAGGCTCTATGTTTATGCCAGTTAGTGATTTACCTAAGCCAATGCCTAGTGCCTCAATTATTCTGATGAAAATGGTAAGGGTTCAGGAGCCAAGGAGAGTATAGAGCAATATCCCAGTGACATAATGACTTGTGAACATTTTTGCCAAAGAAAGAATTTTTTGGTTTGTTTCTCTTTCCCTCCCTGCCTTCAGTGTCCCTCAGTACAATCCCACAAATTCATACTCAGAGTGATGCTCCTGTTTAAGAAAGGAATGGGATTTTTGATTTGGTAGTATTTCCTTTTTTAAGATCTCAACTAGGACAGGCAAGATGTGTCAATGGTCAAGAATGCTTACTACCTCCTCCTGAGCACCAGAGTTCAGCTCACAGTATCCATGTTGGGTGGTGTATAATCTCCTATTCCAAACATCACAGGGGCACTGGCATATATGCATGTGCTCATACACACACACACACACACACACACACACACACACACACACAGAGAGAGAGAGAGAGAGAGAGAGAGAGAGAGAGAGAGAGAGAGAGAGGAAGTGTAAATGCATAAAAACAGTTTTAAATAAATTTAAAGATATCAAATAATATGCCTATGGTGATTAGCTTTATTTTAAAGACCTCTAAGTAATAGTTTATAAAAAGCCACTGATATGTTCCATATTGACAAAGAAGGTGTAATTTTGCCACTATCCTTAATTGAACAGTAATAAATAACACAAATGTAAATGTTCTGACATTAGGAAGAACAGCAGGATTCATGAAACAACCTGACCAATTTTGCCTTCAGCTTTGAAGCATATTTTGTTGTTCAGGGTCAGTTGTGAGGACACAGAAAGCCAGATTGTCTATTTTAATTGAGCATCCCACACTTTAATACCTGCAGGGTAGACTTGCATAGGCCTTCTTGGTTGATCCACTGGGCAGTAAGCTTCCATCAGATGAAAGGCCTTTCTCAGCCACTCAAGGCAAAGTCATGGGAAGGCTTTGAAGTAAAAACTCACAACACGTTCTCCTCTCCTGTCCCTTAAGTGAGACCACCACCAAGGAGATGGGAATAAAGGTCATGGTGACAGTGCTGCTAGTGCTCAAGGGGACATGCAAAAGAGAAAGGGTGGTATAGTGGCTAGCAGACCTGCAGGGCTTGTCAACTAATAAACTATAACAATATATTAACCTTTTTCAAAAACTCGAAGAATTTATTTGTGGAAGAGGAGGCATTGCCATGGTGTGAGTGTAGAGTCAGTTCTCTCCTTCCAACAGTGGGTCCCAGTTTTGAGCTTGGTGGCAAATGATTTACTCACTAACCCATCTGATTAGCCCCTGTGTTGAGATTTTAGATTTGACATATTTTGGTGTCTGTTTACTTATATTGCCCCATCTCTAAGAGAAGGGAATAGTTTTCTTCATTTTTTTTTCAAATAATGTGGGTTGCTTGATAGCTCTGACTATTTAAAAATTCAGTGGGTCAAATAATGTTGTGAGTACACTATGTCAGAAACCTAGATGAACTCAACTATGTCTTCCTGCAGCATCAGAATTTATTGAATAATGACAAACTCAAAAACTATCTTAATTTTACTAGCACAAATTTTCCAACTTGTCTCAATTCTCCTTGATAGTTGGATAAGGCAGATGCTGGTTCTTTTATTCCTATCTTAACCACTAACACTAGCTCTCAGATCACACGTTACATGGTAAATGGGTGTGTATATGGATTTACATAATTATTTTAATGAGCCCAACAGGCCTCATCTGAGTTCAAGAATCTCCTAGGAGACATTACAGAGAGGCAGTACTAAGAAGGTGACAGGGGATCTCTTTCAGGGATCTCTGATCAGATAATGCTTCTGGCAGATTCTAGAGTCTCAGCCACAGAGTTAGCAGGGTCACAGGTTTGTGCCAAGCCACAGGATCAGTCAAGCTATAGAAGCAAGGTATAGGATTATGGATATATGTCATAGAGACAAAGGACAGAATCAGTTCTAGTGGGACACATGGGTAGACAAGTGAATGATAGTTCTAGGTGGAAGCATAGATAGTTCAAGCAGGCCATTGTGAGTGTCCTCTGCTTGCCAGGCCCTTGACAAATACACTGGTGTTAGATGAGTTCTAAGACAGCTTAGTGGGGGCAATAACTGTTGTATGGATAGGGACCATCCTCTTCATGGAGTCCTCACACCTGTCCTCAGCTGGAGTGTTCAGTGATTTCTCAGGCTTCATTGTCTTGACATGATATTTTAAACTATTTCCTTGTGTGGCCCCAAGTTACTTTAATAAGTTCATAGGGTGGCAATCACCTTTTATTTTTAGAAATAAGTTATCATGGGAAGTACTATAACTCTTGGGAAGTACTAGTCAGAGAGTATTGATTACATGACAACCAGGATGTAAAGTCACACCACCTCTGTGTTTTCACCAAGATAGAGTCAAAAGAGAATTGTAAAATAGTGTCTCCCAAGCAAGGCAAAGCCAGCTAAATCACTGTTTTCACAAAATGGGATAACTTAGAGCAGGACATGACCTGGTCTCAACATTAGACCCCAAATTAAAGTCTACTTCGAATATCAGGATGTAACAATTTATTTGGAAATAGACTCGTTGTTGCTTTAAGAGAGTAGCCATTCTCTGAGACATCACATGACAGTTTCCACTAAGGAAGAGAAGTAGTGGTGGTGACTGACAGAATATTAGATAGTCAGGGTAGGGAATTAAGCAAAACAATAGAGTGATAGGTATTTGGTAATGGTATATAAATTTGCTTATAAATACTCCCACATAGATAGCGATAGAGAGGATGCACAGGACGCCTGCCTACCCTCCAACTGCCTGTGACATTAAAACATACTACAGTATTTGGGATGCTGAATGTTCACTGATGACAAGACTCCATGATGCAGTTTTTGAGCTCTACTTTGTGGTACTTTCTGGTGATGCAGCTGATTTGGGAGTCATTCAAGTTCTTCTCAGTAACTCCCTACCTATTCTCAGTAAGTAAGCCAGATAAGGTATGTTGACCAAGCTCAAATTGAGTGAAATATTCCAAAGTGGTCTGTTATCAATGTGTGATCTGGAGGGAAGACATGTTTGTACACATCTCCTCAGGAAAAAAATAATAGCACAGATATATTAAGATAAGGTTTGTGAAAAGATGTTTGACTGGAGTGAACCCTGGAACTTGAAGAAAGTGCCCTAGCAGAGAACATGAAGAAAAAAAAAATACCTCAAAAGGGGCCACAGGAGCACAAAGAGAGAGAGAGAGAGAGAGTCTTCTGTCATGCTGCCACAGTCAAGGAGCATCCCAGGGTTGTCTGAAGCTGTAGGAGGCAAGAACACATCTTCCATTTGAGACTTCAAATAGTGTAGCCCTGCTGACAATTTGATTTCGTTCTTCCAGTCTCTAGAACAGTTAAAACACATATTTCTAGTGTTTGATTTGATAGTTTTTGTAACTTGTTTCTGGACAAGTAACTAACACCAAAGAACTCTATCACTTAATATTTAGTGTTTATTAAATCATTTATTTGATTGTGTTAATCTCTTTTAACAATGTCACCATGTCTGGTCAAGGTTGACAAGCCTCAGTAGAAGGTGGTAGACAGATTTCTTGAATTTGAGAGATTCAAAGCATTAACTAGGAGAAAGCACTCTGAAACTATGGTCTGAATGAACTTCTCTTTTCTCAAACTGTTTGAAATCCTTTAATAACAGGAGCCTTTGATTTTCTGGATGAGACCACCTCCTCTGTTGTTAGCTCTGTTTCTGCATGAATGAGTGTTATTCACATAACAATGGTTGAAATTGATGTTCCTATTACAAAAAAGGTAAAAGAGCATCGTGGATTTAGAGTTGAAATATAATCTAGGGTTTTGTGTAGCTTGATGGAAATTTCTACCTGCTTTTAATATCTGAAAGAATTTTAAAAGACAATTTCATCAACCAATATTGTAAAGTTTTTATCATAGCTTGAGAGAATGATAAAAAGGGAAATCTCCAAAGTTGCAGAATTTTAAGAACTAATGCATTTTCTAAAAATTAGATTCATGCTTTTAAATTTGCCAGTGACATCTAAATACCATAGTGGTTTACATCTTGGAACACTACCTGAAAAACAAACATTGATACAATCAAATAATAGCTGTCTGCTTCTTTTCTTACTATTAGAGTGATAATTTTATTCCATTTGTCTCATAGATGTTTTTATTACTGTAAGGGTATTTTTGTTTAAAAGTACTTTATTAATTATGGTTTGACTGCTTTGTGAAAAAAAGTATGTTAGAGTGATATTTTATTTGTATTGAAATGTGATTTTATTTGTTAATAAAGTTGCCTTGGGGTTAGAGCAAGACATAGCAGAAGCTGGGTGGTAGTGATGCACGCCTTTAACCCCAGCACTTGGGAGGCAGAGCTAGGTAGATCTCTGTGTGTTCAAGGACACAGCGAGCATGGCAGACACACGTCTTTAATCTCAATACCAACCATAGAAGACCTGGAGGTCTGTACAGACAGGCAGTGACGAGGAGGTCATGTGGCTGGGTTTACAACCAATGAGAAAGCAGAACAGAAAGTCTATAAAAAAGACAGGACACACAGAAGTAGGTCTCTTGCGGAGAAGAAAGACAGCAGAAGCAGTGAAGGGTAAGGCTCTCAGCTATTGCTTTGACCTCTTGGTTTTTAACTCTGCAATTGGCTCTGTGTTTCTTATTTAACAAGATGGTTGCATCTACAGTATGTACATGAATATCAAAGACAAAGACTCTGAAGGGGGTTGGAGAGATGCTTCAGAGGACAAGAGTGCTTGCTCTGCAAGTATGAGGACCTGAGGGCCTGAATTTGAATCCCTAGCATCTACATAAACAACTTGGTGTGGTAGCATGTAACTCCAGCACCAGAAGGTAGAGAGAAGCAGATTCCAAAGTCTTGCTGGCCAGCTAGTGTAATCAAAAAGGTGAGTTCTCAGTTAAGTGAGAGATCTTGTCTCAAAGCAATAATGCAAAGATAGTAATAAAAAGATATCAATTTATAAATCTATAATAATAGAAAGAAAGACACTAAGTACCTTCCTTTGGCCTCTATTTGTTCATACACGGATGCAGTCATCTATATATTCATATAGATATAGCACATACATAGTCTCTAATGGATAAAGACTTTATTTTCAATTGATATTCTTCATTAGAACTGTTCATTAATACAGAAATCAATGCCAAACTGCATTAATATGGTCACAAAAACACAGCAATGCATACATAAAAATAATTTTCTATACATATATATGTATGTATGTATGTATGTATGTATGTATATAAAACGTGAACACCACAATTATACAAGTAACAGGTATTAATACATATTGGAGCCTTCTGGAGCTGAGCTAGCTGAAACCCTTCAGAGACTGTCACATTATGGTCTATTTCCAGAGACAGATTAATCTGTGGCGATTTGGTATTCACACTCCTCATAGTCTGGAGGATAATCCTAGCAATGTGACACATGATCATGATACACAGTCTCATAAATTGGTACAGAAAAGCATGCACTGCATACTACATTTGATAAATTAAAGATGACTGACATTGGCGTTTGGAAACTGAAGGCTGTTCCATTTCGAACAAATCTAGTTGTTAGGGGTGGCATGTGAAATGAAGCTTCACAGCGGGTTGCCTCCTAGAAAAACAATCAAGTCTTACAATTAGGTCTAAAAATCCAGATAATGCCTTTGTATCTATTATCAGTTATGTACACTTCATATCGTGATAGTTTAACACCCAGGATGTTTGGTATTATCTTAATAGAGTTAACATATTGTAACCATTCTTCCAGATGTGAAGATATCCTAAAAAGATACTCATGTCCCACTGTTCAGCTAAGAGCCTATTGAAACAAGATACTCCAAGGAATTGTACCTTCTCCTGGGAATCTTATGTTGGGTAAAAGAAAAGGCAAATGCCCCATGCCACCCTGAAAGGGAAGGTGTCTCTCAGAAAGAAATGTCACATCTTACTGACAACTTAGAGATCTCTATGCAGGAAGGACTGCATTTCTGGACTGGGGCTGCTCAGCTATGCATACCTCTGGCCCACTACCTAAACCTAAACCTCATGTCTGGAACCCCAAAGATGGATTTTGGGTAGGTTTGGGAGGATCACTGCATCTCATTTTTCCTTTTCCCAATGTGACCACAATGGATAAATCTCCATTTTCTGCTTGTCACTATTACTTGGTTGTTTAATTGGCATATTTAAGGTTGGGTGCGCAAAGCTGACTTATTTGGACTGTCAGGGCATAGACTCTGATCCTATTAACTTTGGTACTGATATAGTTTACATTTTCTCACTGAATAGAATCTACCATTAAATCACAAAATCGTGCATTAGTAAAGTCACCTCCCAGTCCTAAATAATTGACTAATGCATTTGAAAATCTTATGTACTACTTTTATGTTCTAAAAAAAAATGAACATTCACTTCTTAACATTTTTACTTTTGTCAAAATAATTGAGATTTTATACATTTCTATAGTAGAAAAAATATAATGCTCAAAAACTTCATACATGTGCATGTGTAGCATGTTCTCATCAAATCCAGCCTTCATTTCTCTCCTATCCTTCTCCACTTTTCCCTCCAAACTTCATGTGCTCTTTTTTTCTTTGTTTTCCTTTTTTTATTAGGAAATTTTTCATTCATCTTACATATCAACCACAGATTTCCCCGTCCTCCCTCCTCTCACCCTCCAGCCCTACCCCCCACCCACTCACCCCCAACTCCCACCCTCTCCAAGGCAAGGTCTCCCATGAGTCAGCAGAGCCTGGTATATTCAGTTGAGGCAGGTCCAAGCCCCTCCTCCTTGCACCAAGGCTGTGCAAAATGTCCCACCACAGGCACTGGGTTCAAAAAAGCCAGCTCATGCACTAGGGACAGGTCCAGTCCCACTGCCTGGGGGTCCTCTGAACAGTTCAAGCCAAACAACTGCCTCGCTTATCCAGAGGGCCTAGTCCACTACCCGCCCATTCTTGTCATGTGCTCTTTTAAAAAAATAATAATAAAGATAGCTTTTTTTTCCACATTGACAATACAGTTAAGATCATATTTCTTACCTGAAGAACTTCTCTGTCTCCCACAGTGCCCCCAAGCTTTGCTCTTATCTCTTCTGTTCATCTGTCATGCCCACCACAAGCACTTTTGCTTTAAGCCCAGTGATGAGCCTGCGGCAGAAATTAAAAGGCTTTGTAAGCTCTACTGAAGATTCCGTGTTTATATAAAAAGACATGAAAATGTCAAACCCTTGAGGGTATGTGAATTAAGAAAAGCGATTTAATGGGAGAAGCTTCCTTGAATTATATGAAATCTCTTTATAGAAAGTGTTAAGTTGAAATCTGCTATTGTTTGTTAAGTGTATTTGCATAAATCTGCCTCTTAAAGACATTAAGTTAGTCTAAGAAGATAAATTTAGGACTTAAGTCATAAGACTCATGCTTATATTCATTAAATAACATGCTTTATAAAAAATAATCCTATTTTGGGACAATAGTTTATACTACAGAAGCATCTGTGTGTGTATGTGTATGCATGTGTGTGTGTGTGCATGCATGTGTGTGTGTGTGTGTGTGGCACATGAGTATAGTTGCCAACAGAAGCCAGAAGAAAGCAGTGGATCCCTTGGAACTTGAGTTAAAGGAGACTGTGATCAACTGGGCATTGTGGTTGGGAACCAAACTTCTAAAATGGCAATAAGTACTTTTAACTGCTGAGCCATCTTCTCATCCCCTATTCCTGCATCTTAAGACAGAGAGACTTGTGCTTTATTGTATGAAAATATATCAAGAGTTCACTTTGCTATTCTAATTTTAAAACAAAATTTAAGGCAAAAAGGTTAATACATTTAAAATATTAACTACAATAAATTTTAATAACTTGTTATTATTTTTTATGTGTATGACATATGTGATATATATTAGGGTGCTTAGAAAGGCCATGATCAATATTAGACATCTTGTACAGACACCTCATTTTTGTGAGACAGGGTCTCTCACTGAACCTACTATTCACTGATTGGCTAGACTGACTGGCCAGCAAGTCCCAGAGATATTGCTATCTCAGGCTCTCAGCCCTTAGATTTCAGGTGTGTGCTGCCAACCCTGGCTTTTCTAGGCTGCTAGAGACCCACCCTTGGATCCTAATGATGTGCAGCAGGCACTTTATCTATTGGGCCATCTCTTCATCTGAACTAGCATAAGATCTTTAGAAGCTCAAAATTAAAATTAGTTTATACTATCAGAATTTTGTATACAATTTTATTCTAACAACAGATCTAGAAACAAGGGGAAGGGACAAATTTATTTGAATACTTACATAGTATATATTTTATAGTCTACAGTTTATAATATATAGATGTAACAAACACATATTTTCCCATGACCCTTTAAATATAAATGACCACAAGAATATATGTATTACTAGCAGTCAACATTTTTGTTAGTTTGAAAAATAAGAAAATAGCCTTTAGTTAGTTGCTTTAAAGATGAATGCTAGCTTTCTCCTCTAACTTATTTGGTCCTATTTACAAGCTATTAAGTCTGATATCCTTCTTTCATACAGTTAAGAAGAGCAAGTTCAGGCTATGCATCTAATGCTACCAGGAGTCTTAGCTGGGTCCATCCTGTAGACTCCTCAGTCATCTCTATCAGCACTGTTCCCCTCCATCAAGACCCCAATCTGATCCCTCATATTCCTATGTCCATCCCAGTTCAACAAGAAGATGTCCTCTATTTCCCTTTACCAGGGAGATCCATGTCTCCCCATGGGCCCTCTTTGTTACCTAGCCTCTCTGGGTCTGTGGTTGTAGCATGGTTATCCTTTACTTTATAGTTAATATCCATTTATGAGTGAGTATATACCATGTTTGTCCTTCTGAGTCTGTGTTAACTCACTCAGGATGATTTTTTTTCTAGTTCCACCCATTTGCCTTCAAATTGCCTGATGTCATTGTTTTTAATAGCTGAGTAATATTCCATTGTATAATACATTTCCTTTATCCATTCTTCAGCTGAGGAACATATAGGTTGTTTCCAGGTTCTGGCTATTAAAAAAAAATCTGCTATGAACATAGTTGAACAAGTGTCCTTGTGGTATGATTGAGGATCCTTTGGGTATATGCCCAATAATGGTATCACTAGGTCTTAAGGTAGACTGATTTTCAATTTTCTGAGAAGCAGCCACATTGATTTTCAAAGTGGCTGTACAAGTTTGCACTCCCACCAGCAATGGAGGGGTTTTCCCCTCACTCCACATCCTCTCCAGCATAAGCTATCATTTGTGGTTTTTATCTTAGCCATTCTGACAGTTGTAAGATAGAATCTCAGAGTCATTTTGATTTGCATTTCCCTTATGGCTAAGGATGATGAACATTTCTTTAAGTGTTTCTCAGCCTTTTGAGATTCTTTTGCTGAGAATTCTCTGTTTATGTCAGTACCCCAATTTTTGATTGGATAATTCAGTTTTTGATGTCTAGTTTCTTGAGTTCTTTATATATTTTAGACATCAGCCCCCTGTCAGATGTAGGGTTGGTGAAGACCTTGTCCCATTCTGTAGGCTGCCATTTTGTCCTATTGACAGTGTCCTTTGCCTTATAGAAGCTTTTCAGTTTCATGAGGTCCTATTTATTAATTATTGATCTTAGTATCTGTGTTGCTGGTGTTCTATTCAGAAAGTTGTCTCCTGTGACAATTCATTCAAGGCTGTTCCCCACTTTTTCTTCTGTCGGATTCAGTATAACTGAATTTATGTTGAGGTCTTTGATATATGTGGATTTGAGTTTTGTACAAGGTGATAGATATAGATCAATTCACAGTATTCTACATGCCCACATCCAGTAATGTCAGCACCTTTTGTTGAAGATACTTTCTTTTCTCCATTGTATAGTTTTGGCTTCTTTGTCAAAAATCAAGTGTCCATAAGTGTGTGGATTTATGTCTGGGTCTTTAATTGGATTCCACTGATGCACCTGTCTACCTGTCTGTTTTTATGACAATACCATGATGTTTTTATTACTATACCTCTATAATAGAGTTTGAGATCAGGGATGATGATATCTCCTGCAGCAGTCTTTTATTGTATAGGATTGTGTTAGCTATCCTGGGTTTTTTTGTTTTTCCATATGAAATTAAGTAGTGTGCTTTCAAGGTCTGTTATGAATTGTGTTGGAATTGTGATGGGGATTGTGTTGAATCTGTAGATTGCTTTTGGTAAGATGGCCATTTTTACTATGTTAATCCTACCATAGATCCATGACTTTGGGAGATCTTTCCATCTTTAAATATCTTCTCCAATTTCTTTTTTTTTTTTTTTTTTTTTTTTTTTTTGGTTTTTCGAGACAAGGTTTCTCTATATAGCTTTGTGCCTTTCCTGGAACTCACTTGGTAGCCCAGGCTGGCCTTGAACTCACAGAGATCTGCCTGCCTCTGCCTCCCAAGTGCTGGGATTACAGGCGTGCGCCACCACCGCCCGGCTCTAATTTCTTTCTTTAAAGACTGGTCTACAAAGCGAGTTCCAGGACAGCCTCCAAAGCTACAGAGAAACCTTGCCTCAAAAAAACCAAAAAAAAAAAAAAAAAAAAAAAAAGACTTGAAGTTCTTGTCATATAGGTCATTCACTTGCTTGGCTAGAGTTAGTTACCTCAAGGTATTTTATGTCATTTGTGTCTATTGTGAAGGGTGTTTTTTTGTTTGTTTGTTTGTTTGTTTGTTTGTTTGTTTGTTTTTTCCTGTTTGGTAACTACCCTAGTTGTCATCAGACAGCCTTCATTCAATGAATGATGGAGGCAGATTGGGAGACCCAAAGCCAAACATTGGGCCATGCTGGGGGAATCCTTCTGAGGAGTGGGGGAGGGAATGTAGAAAACAGTGGGTCGGGAACATCACAGGAAAACCCATAGATACCACTAGCCTAGCTCATGGGAACTCACAGAGTCTGAGGCAACAACAAGGGAGCCTGTGTGGAACCAACATAGGCCCTCTGCCCATATATGACAGTTATGTAACTTGGTGTAATGTGGGACCCACGGCAGTGAGAGCAGGGCTGTGCCCAGTGCTTTGATTGGCTCTTGCAAACCTATTCCTCATGCTAGATTGCCTTGCTCAGCCTGAATACAGGAGGATGTTCTTGGTCTTATGGCAGCTTCATATGTCTTGCTTTGCTGAAGCCCATGGAAGACCTGCTCCTTTCTGAGGGATTACGGAGGAGGGGTAAATTGAGGGGGCAGAGGAGAGGAGGGGGAGGGAGTGGAAGGAGAGAAGGGAGGGAGGTTACAGTCAGAATATAAAATAAATAAATTAATTAATAAAAAAGAACAGCATAAGTGTCATGTGAATGGAGTCAAACATTCTGTAAGGATAAACATGACATCTTCATTTTGTTTTCTTTGATACTGAGGATTAAACCTATGGACTCACACGCGCTATGTAGGAACACAACACTGGCCTATAGCCACAGCTCTTTTTATTTTGAGCCAAGGCCTCATTGCTTAGGCTGACCTTCAAGCTATGTTTCTTTTTTCTCAGCTTCTAGAATACTTGGGATAACAGGCTCCATCCTCCAAGTCTAGACATTTTCATTTTTTTTTGTATGTAATATGCAGTTGCATTAGCAAGCTTGCTAGGTCAACATCTGTGGAAATAGAGGGAAAGGGGGCTGAGGCAGCAGCCTCAGGACTCCAGTGTCAAGTAATCTGCAGGCTAAAATCCTCTTAACCACTCTTTCTTATCTTAAGACTATGGTGACCCTCAACCAATTGTACACTAATAGGAGCCACAGGAAAGAATAATTTGTCTGTAATTTCATCAGAGTGGGCTGAAGACAGTGAAGCGTATCCAGGACACATTTACAGGTCATGTTTTTCAACTGGAGGGAAACTTAGGCTTCCCCTCTTCTATTCTCTTCTGTGGGAAGATCTTACACACATTTAAACATAAAAGGCAATTACACAGTAAAATAGTTTCCCTAGACAGGTGTATCTTTTTTTTCCTTACTGAAATCAAGAGCAGTAAAAAGAGTTGCATGTAGCTGAGAGGCCTAACCATAGCAGATATGAAAAGCTGCACACATTTTGCAGAGTGGATAAACTGTTACTGGTTCAACGATTTTTGAAAACGATTTGCAAAACTGCTGTAGGGGACAGATAAGTAAATGTTGATTGATTCATTGAAGGATGCTGGCTCTGGCTGAACTAAATGACTGGAAAGGTGTACTCCGGAGTTCCATTTCTTGTTCCACACCTAATTTGCTGCTCCTGAGGCAAGCGATTTCAATTCAGCATGCCTCCGATGCCTGCTTATATGGATTTCACCTCATTTGTTAGCAAGGCGTAAGCTGGCTGGAGAACAGTCTACAGAAGAACAAGCTGATACTGGCAAGCAGGTGGGGAAAAATGATGAAGAGGTCAAGTGAACAATAGCAATAAATGCTGAATGTGTTTGACTGAAATGTTACAAGGTCCAGATTTACAGTCGTTATTGCTCAGTGTGATCCTCAGCAACACTGGAGGGCATAAAATCTGAGTGTCTCTGTGGGAAGTTTCCTCTAAGATCAAATTCTTCCCTACCTTGGTGATCCACGATTAAACATTTTATGAGCAAGTACTCTATCTGCATTTTGTTATGAAACAATCACAAAGGTCAAATTTTTAATATGCTGGTGAAGGTCAACAGCATCAACTTTATTCTCATCATTACCCTTATGGTAATAGATGCCATACCCTTATCTCTAATATAATAAATACCATGTTCTTACCTATCACTAAGATTTTAGTTTATTCAGATCTCATTCATATACTCAAGTTCCTAAGTTGTCAAAGAAAAACTCAACTCAAAAACTGTATATAATCCAGGCAATTAGATTCTGATAGATTTCAAGTTGATGTAAGATAGTAGTAAAAAATATTATGTTCAAAAATACAGTTCAGAAATATTAGCTGAAGAAGAAAAACATATTGACATGTGCTGTGCAATAGTTGATCCTTGAAGACATTATGTTAAGTAAATAAATCACTCAGAAAAAGAAAACTATAGATAACTCTACTTAAATAACGAACCTAGAATAGTCAAAATGATGGAGACAGATCAGACTAGTGTGTACCATTCTGGATGGAGTGAATGGGGAGTCAATGTGTCACAGGTATAATTTCAGTTTATAATAATAAAAAGATGCAAGAGATAGATTGTAGTGATGCTAACATAGTTTGAAGGTACTTAATAACCCATAACTGTACACATAAAATGCAAAAAGTATAAATATCATGTTATGTGGTTCTTTGACGGTTAATCTTTACTTCCCACTTTAAATCATCGTGAAACAAACATCTGAGCAAGTCTATGAGTGTATTTCCAGATGATGTTAAGTGAGGTTGGAGGACCGCCTAAACATGGGCAGTACCATTCCATAGTCTAGGGTTCTAGAGAGTAAAATGGAAAAAATTAGTTGAGCACTAGTGTTCATTTCTCTCTGACTCCTGAGTGTGGATACAATGTGACCAACAACCTCACACTTCCACCATCACAACATCCCCAACATGAGGTCTGTCCCATCAAACTAAACCCTTCAACTTTAAGTTACTTTTGTCATAAGAAAAAGGAAATTAAGAAAAAGTACCTTAACCATAATGACTGTGAAACACCGCTATACTCAATATCAGACCTCCTTCTGGCAAGTCTGTGACTTAAGCCAGCTAACACTAAATCTTTATAGAGTTTTGCTCTTCCAGGGTAGTCAGCTGGTTTGGGCCATACTCCATAGTTTTTTAACTAACTTGGTTTACATTTTTGGACTTCTTGTTTGTAGTATGACAATAGTGCACTTAAAAAAAAAGTCTGTATCATAAGTTGTCCATACTGCCACCAGATTGGTAGCCAATCACCACCATAAGCTTCCTGAAAAAAAAAAATGATTGGATATGTTTATAGCACCACCTCTATTTTTTTTCTTTTCCAGATTTTTAGCATGACAGTTTAGGTATTGAATGTTGCTGCCCCCCAAAACAGGATCTCATCTTGGCCACTTCTTTGATGACTATCAGAATGAAAATAGTTGCTATTTTACATTGTTCATCATCAGAGTGATGAAACTTGGGTTTCCTTGATTGACATGACAATATGATCAAAAGGGGACCTGAGAAGTTCTAGTGAAATGGGTTCTTTGAAAAGACTGGCATATGTTGCAAGCTCAACTATGTCCCTGCAAAGTCATATGGGATTCCTCTGAAGCCCTGACCTTTAATGTAATGTGATTGATTGTATATGGATATATGACCTTTGAGAGACATTAGATTTAGATGAGGTCATGAGACAGGGACCTTCATGATGTAACTGTAGCCTTATTTTTTTTTTTGAATGCCATGAGACTGGAGAAATAGCTCAACATTTGAGAGAAGTTCTTACTCTTCTAGAGGACCAGAGTCCAGTTCCCAGCAGGTGGTTCACAACTGTCTATAACTAAATACCCAAAGAGTCTGATGTCCTCTCCTGGCCTCTGTAGGCACATGTACATATGCATTCCCACATATAGATACACACAAAACTTTAAAATATTTTTAAAATAAGAGGAAACACCTAGAACTTTCTTTTTATATTCTATAAAACAAACAAACAAGAAAGAAAACATTTAAAAAAAAAAACATCAGAAGTACAGGGAGTGGTGCCTCACCACAAACCTACCACAATGGCACTCAATCTCACGCTCTGACTTTCAATGTGAAAATTATAAGCTGTCATTTAAACCATCTAGGTTCTGGTGTTTCATTATGGCAACCTAGGCAAACTAAGGCATCTTTCTAAAATCCCCAGCTAATGATCATTGGTTTTGAATTTAATCTTGCTAACCCCTGTGGAGTGACTTACATGACATGAAAGAATGAAAATAATGAATGTTGCGAGTGTTCTCTTTCTCAACTCTGACTCTTCCCTAGAAAAGTTTTGAATATGCCTGGGAAATGACTGCATGGGATATAGTTAGAGCTAGAATAAGATGTCCTGATGAAGTCACAGTGGAAAGAGTATCAAGTCCATCAGTAAGAGTGAGGTGTCAATAATGATCTTCATCTTTCTGCAATGTAGCTCTCTCAAGCCATTGAGAATACCAAAAGTCTAAAAGATCTGGGGGTGCTGGATGTCAATGAATAGATTTTCTATTTAGCTTCATGGGAAGTCCATTGGAGAAGTTGGAAAAAAATTATTAACCGCTGTACCTCTTAAAACGCATGTGGGATTTGCTGGGAGTTTTCCCTACTTCCATTCCCAGATGTGTCTCCAATCTTTCCACTGGACAAAGTAATGCTGTCTATCTGGTACAAAATTTAGGCCATCTGTTAAGAATGAAGAGATGACTGAGAACCGGACAAAGAGGCCACATGGATTGGATTGTCAGCATGTACCCTCAACTAATAAGGGTCCTAGTTGTCATTTTTTTAAAATATAAACAATACTTCCTTTCTTGTGGCATTTAAGTAATCTAACATTGTATGGAACTAAGACAGTCATTTGGTTATCTCCTCTAAACATGGCGACTTTCTTCTTAGGAGTTATCATGGGCAACTTCAAGTTCTAAAGGAAAATACAGATATCTATTGGATGGACATGCAGGTTTCTCAAACATAAAGATTCCCTAGGTCACTGAGGGGATCTTCTCAGAAAAATGTATTATTTCTATACATTTTGAGAGTCAACATCCCAGCAGAAGTTATCTTACTATATTAGGTGCCATAAAAATTTTCAGCTTCACTTAATATGATCAATGACACCAACAAAACTTCAGGAAACCATAAAGTCATAGCCAACTAACTGGCCAGAATTGTTGCAGATGATAGAACTGTCCAAGATGTCTACTTTCTGGGTTAGGGTAGAGTCAGTGGAATGACTAATACATCCTGACCTTTTAAAAGCAATGCCTCACAGCATGTGTAAAATGTCCATTCAGAAATCTAACAAGAAAACTACCTGGAAATCTGTGGTAGAACAAGATGGATTATGCATGAGTTACAAATACTTCATATAAATAGTAAGATCATAATAGTTCTCAGTGTTCCATAAAGACTTTATCACACCTGTCAATAACAAGAATAATTATAGGAACATATATGTAAAGGAATGGCATCAAGAATCACATGCCGTGCTCCTTCCATGCATCATGCTCATCTATTTAAATCTAAGACTTGGGGTCAGGATAAGATACATGGTTGAAGTCACCAATGCAGTTTTTCTTTCCCCTCGTATTTGCAATCCTATTGCAACAGCCTCAGTAGATGCTATCTGATGCAAGTTGACCAGATTTTTCTTTATGTTTGCTGGGCTGGTTATTTATAGTGACCCAAACTAGGCAAACTCATAGGAAGACATTACCATCATTTGAGGGAGATAATTATCTACATATTACTCATATTTTGGTATAACTTATGATCAGAGATGACTGCCCAGAGAACCTATATCTTGAAGGATGCTGGGATAGAAACCAGCATAGAAGATTGCCTTCAATAAGACTCCTATAACAAACACACTTTATGCCTATTAAAACAATACCCTAAGTTCTATAAAATCATAATTTCTATTCTGCAATACTGTCACTGCACATGGATGAATCCAGGCCTCCATCTTGGCCTCACTGCACCCATCTGTGGACTTAGGGGACAGGAAGCATTAACTCAGTGTTCAAGTTGGCTGCTCTACCAAGAGT
This sequence comes from Onychomys torridus, assembly GCF_903995425.1. Lineage (NCBI taxonomy): Eukaryota > Metazoa > Chordata > Mammalia > Rodentia > Cricetidae > Onychomys > Onychomys torridus. The sequence goes on from NC_050447.1 coordinate 62,711,788, forward strand.
GACAGCATTCTCTGTGTGTAACTCTGCATGAAACTGGAGGCCAAACATGTTTGCTATAAGTATAATAAAGTATTAGACATGCCACTGATCTTGACAATCCCCATAGGCGACTACCCTATCTGCCCTCATGGCAGCCACATACACAGCTGGGTAAAAATAAACTTAAATGAACCTTGGGGTTTGAAATATTCAGATGAATGTCTTTAGAAAAACACAAGATATGTGAGGGTGCTGATATTGGAAATCAGCATTTTCACACAGAAATGTAAAATCATTCTAATCACCCAAAATGCACTTCAGGGAGTGTTTAAAATATGTGGATAATATTCATATCACAATAATTTTGTTTTATTGTGATGTGTCAGCTTATCCAATCATCACATAGATACTAATATTCTATGGAGAGGAAAAAGAGGATGTGTGTGTTTGTGTGTGTGTGTGTGTGTGTGTGTGTGTGTGTGTGTGTCAGAGCAGTAGCTGACCATTAAATCCAGTCATGAAGAATTTTTTTCTTTCAATAACCACAAATGCATTTGTTCTGCTAACACCATTATTTTTTATTTTGAACAGATTATTCTTCCTTTATAGCAATTAATTTGATGAGCTCTCAATCCTTGCAGTCTTTGGTTTTGTTTCATTTACTCATAAGTTCACTGCTACAGCTCTCTTTTCATCTTTCTGAGTTTTTATCATTTTCTCAATAGCTTCCATGGGACCTTTAGAGCAAGTTGGTTACCAACATACTTCAGAGGGCAGAGCTGTGTGTCACTGCTATGCAAAGAGCACAACTTTTATTCTTTCTGTGTTTCCGTTTTTTGTTTTTTTTTTTAATTAGTAATCACCTTGGTTTTACAAATTCATTCTTTTTATCCATGATTCTGAAATTCAAAAGGTAGGAAAAATAATAAATATTTTTTCATAACTCACTAAAGCATAGCTACTTACCTGACTGATGAGAAGTTATTTATAGTCCTGATTGCTAGTGTCTAATATCAGATACGGGCTGCAGATGCTTTAATGTGTTTTCTTGTTGACAGCTGCCTCATGTCTTGCTCAGGGCAAAATAATGCATTCATGATATGTTACCTTTCAAATTTCAAAAGAGATTTTAATATCTTAATTCTGAATTACATGAGATCAAGTTTGGTGTGGGTTTTTGATATTCCCTTGGGGACACACCCACTGAATGATCAGGTGTTGGAGTCCCTAATACAGCTTTGTGTAGCAGCAAGCATCTCACTCTCATGCAGCCCAGTTTTTTCTATTTTGAAAATGGAAATTGATACATAAAATGGCTCCCAGGCTGCACTTCACATATTTTTATAGGTTGCAATCTATAGACCAAAAATGTCAGTTTGTTTTTCAAGACAGGAAGAAACAAAATATATCAACATGTAATTAATAAATTACAATTGATAGGCAATATTGTAAGTTAATTGAGTTGCAGTCTAAAAATTTCAAAATAATTTCCTGATTCCTAATATGAAATTCATTAATTTTTTTTACATGCTTAGTTTTTGTTCATTGAAAACATAAAGTCAATCTAAACGTTGTCCCCAAGAGAATAAGATATACAAAATTGGTTAAATATGGGAAAGACTTCAAATTGTTGCATTAATCCTATCATTTAAATAATACAGGATTTTCCCCAAGAAGATGCTTTGCAAACATTTTGGTCCTGAATATTTCCTAGCAAAATAGGCATAAGTGAAGTAATGATTCTTTACAGACCCTTTCAATGTTAAATAGGTACTGAGATAATTTTTTTCTGCCACATTTTCCTATAAAGCAATGAAATATTTTTTACAGTCATTCTTTCATGCATGGGAAATAAAATCAGAGACATTTTGATGACCTCTATATTTGGGATAATATGATAAAATCACCCAAGTTCAAGCTCAGAAGGCTCTGAAAGAACATCTGATTCGGCCATTTATTTCAGTGAGTTAACCAGGGCCTGGACATTCAGTTCTTTAACAGTCTTTCTGCTCAAAAAGAGCATATGCAGACAATTGCAGAGCCATTTTGGAACATCCTGGGGAAATAACGATGACAACAACAACTAATAGTAATAATAATAACAATAATAATAATAATAACAACAATAACAACAACAACAATAACTGGTTATTTTAGCCAAACATAGACATCATACTTTATCTATAGTTATTCATTTGATCTTGCTTCTGAAGAATATGTAGCCCAATGAACTGCTTTTGTTAACTGAAATTTAGTGAAATGATTGCAATGATCTTGGCAATTTGATTTCAAGCACTTTCAAAAGGAAGCCATGTTATAATATTTATAAATTCCATAAAGTAACTTATTTTTATAATCAAGACATTTTAGTGTAGTTTTTAAATTTGAGAATTTCATACTGTATTTATGTCATTACCATTCCTACAGTTCCTAGTCACTCTTGCCTGTATATACAAATGTTTAGGGCTGACTACTTAGGATCAGAGTATTATCACTGAACTCTAGAAGCCACTGACTGACTGTCTTCATTGGGGGTGGAACCTTGTGAAACTTTCTCCCATCCATGTTGGCATGCCAACTGCCATGGCATTGTAAGTATTGTACAAGCAACTCCATTGTTGAGAAGTCATGGATAAATGCTAAGGACCAGGACAACAGCTATAAGACTGTCCTCTGGACATGACAGGAACATAGTTTTATTTTTCAAGATTGTATTCCCTGAATATGACATATGGAAAACTCCTTTAATTGTTAAAATATCACTCTTTTATCCTTGGATGATAGAAAGCATTACCCATGCTGTAGTTTGGGTTAAAATTCTGAATCCTCAATATTTAGAATTTAAAGAATAAAGGATTCAATGTGGCCTTCCCTCTAATGCTTAGTGAGTCTGAGGCTACCCTGGGCAAATAAGACATGTCTTTAAAAAATAAAGAAAAAATAAGAGAAATAAAAACAACCACAAAATGTATTGCCCGTGGATAAAAACAGGTAGATACAGATTTGTCCTCAAGAAATTTTGGTTTTCCAAAAATTCTTTTTTCTCACCTGTCCTGGCTGACTATAATAGTCAATTTGACATAGCTGATAGTCATTTGAGAGAAGAGCCCTCAAGTGAGGAATTGTGCAGAGTGTGCAGGAACGTTTGGGGTTAGCTTGATAGCTGATGGAGGACGCAGACTACTGTGAGCGACACCATTCCCTAAGCAAGTGGCCCAGGTATGTGTAAGAAAGCTAGCTATGCGTAAGCCTGTGAGTGAAGCAGAAAACAGCATTCCTCCAGGATTTCTACTTCAAGTTCCTGCTTCAGTTTCTGCCTTAAATTCCTTAAATGATGGAGATAAAACAAACCATTTTCTTCTCTAAGTTGCTTTTGATCATTGTTTCATCACAACAACAGAATGGAAACTAGAACATCACTTTTGCAACAAAAATACCCAATTAATTGTTTTTAGTTGGAATTATCATTTATAATCCATCACAGAACATTTATGCCACTTGACATTATCATCATGAAAAATAAAAAACAATGTGAAGTAACAAATTAAATTTAACATTACATTCTTATTTGTTTGTTAATAATTTCATATGTTAAAAATGCTCCTGTTGATGGCCACACATTCATGTATAAATTAATGATTTGAAGTCCATGGTTATCATCAACTTTCTGTCATTCTAATTTATTAGCTGTGGAGATCACTGTTGATACAGTGTATGCTCCTTCTGAACTCAACTTCCCATTACTTTCCTTTCTCTATAATGTAAGCATGCTTTTCAATATTAACTTCCATGTTTTGAAGAATATATATACTTCTCTCAGCCTCTGGCAGCATTGTTGAAGTTCTATCTTCCTAATTATTCCTTCTACTGTGCAATGTCTTGATTCTACAGGAAATATCTTCATAGTCTGAGATAAATGTGTGAACAGCAGCTCTCTTTCTCTACTACAGAAATAGCTAGAGGCTGGACAGGAAACATTTGGCAAAATGTCTTGCTGGGTCACACAACAGAAATGGGCAGATGCTATGTTCTCACTGAAAATGCTGTCCCTCAGATGACTCTTGTCTTAGAAAATGTGTCCTAAATAAACACAGGCAGACATACATTGTCATTAATGATCATATACCTTCCAGTTTTTATTACCGGGCTAATGTAGAATTCAGCCAACAATGTGGCTAATTCAATCCTTCATGGATCCAGTCAGGTACCTAGAGCTCTCTCCTAAAGCCCCTCCACTGTACATAGTTCAAGGTCACAAATCTAAAGCAAATCTTGGATCAGAAATAACTTCAGGAAAAAGAAGTCAGATAGTATGTATAGCAGTGTTACAATTACATGAAAACAATCATTAAATATTTCATGGTTATATTTTAAATATTATTTGTCAATAAGGACTTATTTTTAGGACCATTAAGAATTCATAGGCAACAGGAGGGAATGACTGACATATTCTGTCAGAGACAAATTTAAAATGGGTTGTTGCGCCATCTGTTGGCAGTTCTTAAGCCGTCGCTTGAGAAGGTAATCTTCATAGTTTTAACAGCACGTTTCATTTTTACCCCTCCTCCCTGGAAAGGCTTTCAAAAATACTTTCTGAACCCCATGGAAGGTGAGAATAAATACTGATAATTATGATGTTTTAAAAATAATGTGAAGCTGTGAGCCTTACATTATTTGCATTATTCGTTTTTCTACGTGTCCTCAAAGAGCCACAAACAATGCTTCTTTTTTTTTTCTTAAATGCATACCAATATGGTATAAAAAACAGATCATTTGGACACTGACAACTAGTATTTAAAATGGAATCCCTCTCCCCCCACCCCCCAACTCCAAACTCACTTCAGGAAGCTAAAAGCTGCAAAATGAAGCGGCTTCCCTGGCTACAATCATGTAACTATACTTCTTCCCATGGGCATGCTAACAGAGTCTTCCCCAAAATGACACTTTGTGATATGTCATACATATGCATGACTTCATCCTGCCAAGGAGCAGGAAGCAACATGAGTGCTTTTTGTGAAAGGGATGATTTGATTCAAAGTTGTGATGAATAAAAGTACATTAATGAACAAAGAACAAAGGAAATTCCTTCCTATAAAAAAGAATGGTTTTTTTTTGTATAGCATCAAAGAAATAATTAAAAAGGATAGTCCTTTATTTGACACCATGAATCTCTTTGAACTGTCAAGATACACATGGAAAGGTGTTCTGTGTTTATGGAAAGGGAGATCAAGTGTCTTTTTAGGGTAAACAAAAGGGGCACGTAGTTCAGTGACTTTAAATAGTTCTAGTATTGAAAAGACATATTCCTATTCTTCCACTGGAAATCCACTGAAAATAAATTTCAATTTTTTTGTTAGGTCTGGTTTATAGAGTTTGCACAATGGCTATGTCAGGCCCTGTTCCAGGGCCAAATGAAGGTGAGTCAAGAACAAGACAGGCATCTGTGAGTGGTGAAATACAAAATCTCTCCTTGAATTGTGACACAGTGGATTCCCAATTCTACAGATACTATATGCCTATATTCAATGTTTGAAAATACTCATGAAACTAAACAGTGAAATTACTGATAAACACCATGGCCATAACAGTAGGCAAAGGTGTTTTAAATTGAATCCTTAATTAATACATCCCTTGAAGGATAACTAACATGTTCATGACTGCGTTTTGTGAAAACAATTAGAGGTTTTCATGAAAATGAAAACCTTAAGAGTCCAAACTCTCCAAAACCAGGACTATTGCTGATGTCTTTACAAGAATGGGGAGGATTATGCTTCAGAAAATGCAAATCCACTCTAGATAGTATGAAATACGACATTAGAATAAATACAGTGGTGCAGTTTGGATTCTCAACCCTCATCATTTTCTTTGTTTCCTCATTTCCTTCCACCTCTCTCTATTTAGGAACAGTAGATCAATTGCAGTATGGATGAAAAAACTAAAGTAATCATTACTATCCACAAATAATTTCATTATCAGACTCCTTAATGCTCAAGATATACTATTCCTTTCTGAAGATAGATAGTTTTTGTTTCTGAAATCAACAAAAAGCACTTCTATGACAGAACAATTTAATAAATACACATTTCCATTTATCTGTCTCCAGCTGAATGACCAGGTTGACTACATTCCAGTTCTGGTTGTTCTTGAGCTTATATAAATTTTATGGGTGGGGTAAATATTTACAGTCAAGCATGAAGGTCTGCAAAGAAAAATCACCTTGGCCCCAGATTTTCAGCACTTTCAACTTAATAAGGCTGACCAGTGAAGAGAATAAAAATGTCAATAAGGGCATAACCAAGTCCAGCCAATAGCTGCAGAAGCTACACATTATTAAGAAAAGCTGTGAGCAGGAAACACATCCCCTAGCCCACTTAATCATTTTGTTCTCAAATAGAACCAAACCAAAGGGAATTGGAAATAACAGATTTAAGTGGGGACAAATTACAAAACCCTAAATAAAAATTTTAATTATAAATTTACCACAGGCACACCTGCAAAAATATGATTTTATTTATCAGTTTTCTTATTTGTATACACAAATTTGACCTTCTGGGATCCATTCTTATGCTGACTGATGAATATAGTCAATTTTATATGTATAGAAATCAACTTAAATGTCCTCACTATTCAAATATCATTCCCAGTTTTTCAGTTCCATCTTTAAGATAGCTGACAGACAGTATGACCACAGAGACAGACAATGATGCTTGCTACATGTTTGCTTCTTTAAAAAAAAAAAAAATAGGCGGCGGCGGGGAGGGGGGGGAGAACAATACACCTTAGACTGCACAATTTTTCAGATTTATTTCAAATTAGCACACCATATTGTTTAAACATAAATACACAAGACAAGGTAAAAGAAAGGCAAACATATACTGTGTTCACCAAACAATTTTCTCATTATTCAGTATTATGAAAACTGTCAATGTCTTGAATATTTCAAAAGCTTCTGGGCCATGTGACGTTTAGATAATTACAGAAATATGCAATGCAGTTCTCTCTGCGAACCAGTATAAAAGTGCTAGCTGACCTGGAAGACAGTACATCTTGACAAGGACACCATTTATTTTAGCGGAGTGTGAAGAAAAATGCACGACAAAGAAGATGCAGCTTAAGGATGTCCAATAAATCAAAGCAAGGAATTATTTGTATAGTAGTAAATGTAACTTTGATAATATTAAATGTTATTATTGTTGAAATAGTAATCCTGACTGCTGACTTGGTAAGCACACATTTCATAAATTGCCTCTTTACCAACAATATTTCTTTCCTTTCATTTTCCAAATGGTTAAAAACTAATAATAAATGATACATATGTTAGTTAACTAGTCTACAAAATTGAGTACTGTAATATTTTGACTATTAGTCGAAACATAAAATTAAAACTCATATATCAATAAAATGAAGTCACATTTCAAATTTATGTACTAATCCATTTGAAAAATATTGATGATTGAAGGTGTCATGGCATTAAAAGATATGAGAGAATGCTAGATGTTTTAATATATGTTAAAATGTGGAACCTGGAATTTCCTTTGAAGTCAGTCATGCATCCTGCATGAACTTCAAAATATTTATAGTGTCTTAAGCTCAGGATAATAGTGCATACTGAATATCAGCCATGTGTTTTTATTTTGTCTGAGAATTATTATTTTACTGAAGAAGTGAAAACTGATCGGGGGAGAAAATAGGATAAAAACACACCAATAACATTGTTGAAGGTTTCCTTTTCTTAATGTTGAGAAATCGGACATATTTAATATCCTGCTGGAGAACTTAAAATGTCATCTCAAACCTGGGTAGATCTACATAATAGAAAGCATGTGTACATCAGCATCGATATTTAGAAACTCTCAGGCATTATTTTATAATTTCTTCCTGAAGTCACAAAACTTCTCTGATGTCTGATGGGCTCTGGAATCAACAAACAATGACAGTGGCGGGAGGCACAGTCCTGGGTCACAGTCCGAGCCCTTTACCCTTTACAAGTGTTTTTGTTGTTCCATTGCTTTTTTTTTTTTTTTTTTTTTTTCCAGTTTCCCGTTGGTTAGTCACATTGTACTCTCACTTCCCCTTGGAAGCATATGGGGAAGTCATAAAGTGCCTCTCAGTACACAGCTAGTCAGTGTTCCTTAACTGACTAAGGGGGACACTATGAACATCTTACCACCGTTGTCATAGATGTCCATTCAGCCATACAACGCACCAGAAGAACCGGAAGCGAGTGGAAACAATGGATAATGGGCACTTTAACAGTTTTAGGATTTTATGAAAAAGAAAACAAAAGTCAGACATGAGCTTTGATAAAAACGCAAACGATGTCCTTGGCCATTTCTAGTCAAAAAGCACGCCTTTTACAAGACTAGGGCGCAGCCATAGATATCAGTCGCCAAAACGTGGTTTATTTTTATTATTTAAAGAAATTGTCTTTAGCATTAAATCGTGAACACTGTAGCACTACTTACTGTCAAAACAATTAGGAGCCTTCAGTAGCAAATGCTAGGACTATGAACCACCAGTCCGTTTCCCAGAAAGGCCAGCCTTATAAACATGTCTAAGGATTTAGCGCCATCTACCGGAGACAGAAAATAAAACCTTGTGAATATGAAATTCTCTGTATATGTGCACTAAGGTAAGGCTGTTTTTGTCATTTTCATTTGAAACCTTCCTACTCCTAGGTCTCAAGTGCATAGAGGGTCAGCAACAGTGACTGACCTTCACCCCTAAAAACATACACAGACAAGCAACACTAAAAGGACTCAGATGTGTGTGTGTGTGTGTGTGTGTGTGTGTGTGTGTAAAACAATAATTAAAGAAAAGAAGCCATGAATTTGAGAAGGAGGGGGATGGCAGGGCTAGGGGGAGGAAAGTGGGGGAAATTATATAAATATATTTAATTGAATTTAATTTTTCAAACCTTTTGTTCTTCTTGCAAATGATGCTTTTGCCTGGGAAAATCTAGAGAATACAGAAGGTTAAAGAGATTTGACTCTTTGACTTACCCATTCCTAAGGCTTTGAATCAATTTTATTCCCTTATTTTCTTAGTTAGGGTTGTCATTGCTGTCATGGAACACCATGACCAAAGCAAGATGGGGAGGAAAGGGTTAAGTTGGCTTATGTGTCCACATTACTGTTCACCATCGAAGGAAGTCAGGAGAGGAACTCAGGCAGGCCAGGAACGTGGAGGCAGGAGTGGATACAAAGGCTGTGGAGGAGTGCTGTTTACTGACTTGTTCCTCATGGCTTACCCAGCCTGGTTTCTTCTAGAATCCAGGATCACCAGCCCAAGGTTGGACCATCCCTCAATGGACTGGGCCTTCTACATCAATCTTTAATTAAGAAATGTTCTACATGTTTGCCTGCAGCCCAATCTTATGGATAATTTCTTTCAAAAGATGTTCCCTTTACTCTGGTGACTTGAGCTTTTATCAAGCTGACATGAAACTAGACAACATAATGTTTTATCTTTCAGGTTGAGGTGGGTAGGGGGTGTGTATGTGGGTATGTATTGGTGTTCATTTGTACATATAAACTAGAGGAAGACCAGGGTCCTCAACTTACATGAGTGCTGGGAGCTTGAACTCATGACCTCTTGATTTTACAGCATTTGTTCTTACCCTTTGAGCTATCTCTCTGCTCTCTCTTGCTTATTTTTAAGTCATCCATCAAACACGGAGGTTATAAATTTTCTGAAGTAGATACTAAGGAGCACTGAGAAAGTCTTCCCCAAGACTTCCCAGTGGTTTGAAAGCAAGAGCCCCTGAATGTTAGTGCCAAGTAATTCTGTCTCCAGAGCAGGTTTTTATTTTGTCCTCCCAGTAAGTCTTGGATCCTCTCCGGATGTCTGCCCACCCCCACACCAGTCCATGCTGATCTGTATTCTCCAGCAAAGGCCAGGGAGGCTGGGGATGGCCTTTCTTAGAATTTGAAGAAATCTGATACAATCATTCTCCTTGGTCCAGGTTAATTGATAATGTGGGTTTCTGTTTATTTTCAGAAGAAGCGCCTTAATGTCAGCTTGTCCATCAAGGAAATGTGGTAAATATATTATAATACCAAAAACAAAATAAAATTATTTTAATAAATAAATAAAATGTTCCATTTTCTCCCAAAGACATATATAATCATTGCTAAGTATGTCCCTGAAAAAAAGAAAAGCCTAATTGTATTTTGGTAGTGGATAAGCCTAACTCCTGCTATGGACTTCCTTCAAAAGTATTAAGTAGATTGGATACACAACATCTTCATTACAGTATATGTGGCCTCCAGTTTTCTGATATCACATATCTACTTTTTAATCACTAAATTTCCCTCAGGTAAAGTTAAACTTGAAATGCTCTAATTTACAGAGAAATACCTAGGTTGTGCTTCCAGTTCTCATTTCTGAGAATGCCAGAACATCTCAAAATAAAGACACTGCATTCTGTCTAATCCTATGTACCAAAAATGATGATTGAGTACCAGTCACTCTGCCCTCTGCATACTGTAGTATTTCATCCATAGGGTAGTAAGGAGAGAACTCACTGCATGTATAAATACCAATTTCTATTAAAAAAAAAAACATAAGATTTTCAGATTCCATGTATCAGATGTTTTTCAGCCTCAAGCCCTTTAAGAAAAACTTTCCTTCAGGTTTCTATTACTTTTACAAGAATAATAAACTCATGAATGTAAGCTTCTCCATTAAATAATGCATTATGGACGCCATACATTCAGAATGAAGCTGCATAACATTTCTAAGGAAAACAATGTGACAATCCTAATAAAATTATAGTAGACAGATACCCAATAGTGTACTGCTGAAATCCTGATAGGATGATAGACAAAGGAAAGTATACAAGCAAGGGAACAAGATCAGGGGCAACAGCAGATGGGAGACATTAACAAATACTGGAGAAGAGAAAGAGAGGCTCAGTGGAGACTAACCTAGCAGGACAGGACAGAGTAAGCTGAATGTGGTGTGTGTGTGTGTGTGTGTGTGTGTGTGTGTGTGTGTGTGTGTGTGTTTATAAGGAATTTGGGAACGATTCCAACTTAAAGGGGCAGAGACCTAAGTCCTACAACTAGAAGAATTGATATGAATGTGGCTCTATTACTAAAGGGTAGAAAGTGCTTGAATAAAAAGACAAGTGCTCTTAGGGTGTCTTGATTTTACTCACTTCACCTAGGAAATACTGATCCGGAGAGACGGCACATTGGGGTTCTGGATACTCAACCATAGCAGGAGGGCATTGGACATTCTATCATAGTGTGAGAACTTTACTGTGGCCTGTGACTGTGCCTTTCTCCCCCTTGTCACCTTCTACAAATCAATGTCAATCTCATTGCCTTTGAGAAGAAGGTAGGACAAACCTTTAAAGCGACTGTTCTGAGAGGTAAAATTTGTAAAGGAATCCAACTTAGAGTATTTTAAGTCCCATCAACAGCAAAATTAATAGTCCATACCTAACAACATGCCAGCTCTATAATGAACAGAGAAATATTTTAATCAGTTTTGAGGGACACACTTCTAGACATCAATAGATAGTTAAAACTGGCTAAATTTTTGAATAAAGCCTCCAAGCAGAAAAATCCAAAGCAAAATGTAAAAGATTTGGGGGAAAAAAATCAGTTACATAGAAAACCTCTGACAGGATGGTCACATCATGAACCTTGGTACTAAAGATAAATAAATGGAAAATTTTAAATATCATTATAAAATATTTATATGATAACTGAAGAAGTCTTTGATAAGTTGAGCAGTTGCAGAATCTGGTGTCTAAGCTGGATAGTTTTAGGTCAACTTGACATAAGCTAGATGGAAGAAGAATCCTCAATTGAGAAAATGCAGATTGGTCTGTGGGTAGGTCTGTGATACATTTTTTTTCATTAAGGATTGGCAGAGGGCACAGTTCACTGGAGGCAGTGCCACCCCTGGGGTGGTGGTCATGGTTGTTATAAATTTTAAAAAGCAAGCTGATTAAGCCATAAGGAGCAAATAGTAAGAAATGTTTCCTCATGGCCTTTGCTTTAGTTCCTGCCTCCAGATTCCTGCCTTGCTTGAGTTCCTGCTCTGATTTCCCTCAATGATGAACTGTTACATGGAATTGTAAGTGAAACAAACTCTTTCGTCCAAAATTGTCTTGATTATGGTGTTTGATCATAGCAGTAGAAACCTAACCAGGACAGTGACCAACAGAGATCCTAGACCCACTCTTCAGTTGATGACTGTCAATGTCTTGCAATACAAAGATTATTTCAACCAATCCATGTTTGTTAATCTTTTTTAACAGAATGTCCCAATAGTGCTATATTTCCAAATATGTCTCTATAGAAGTAAGCTATATTGAGTAAGACTTATCTTTTTCCTCCTTTACTAACAGTGAAGAATTGGTTGCAGATTTTTATGAATTGACTGAGATTTGTCATGGGGGAACATCCCAGAACATATTAGGATAGATCAATGAAGTATTTAATAGTATAATCATGCATGTTGGATCCAATCAGTTTGATATAAGTGACTAACTTAAAGATAACCAAAGAAGTGTTAATCTTGCTTAAGAATCTCATCAATCATCAAAGTGAATGTAGTTGTGAAGGAATTTGAAGGCATAAATTGATTGCTAGGAGCAAGTTCTGCATTTCTATTTAGTTTGTAAGTGCAGAGGAGACGAGAAAGTGTCAGACATAGTGGCTGTGCATTAACATACTTGGAATTTTTGGTCTTGATTAATTGTTTATGGGAATCAACAATATGTAAAAATTTGCCAGGCAGCAATGGCACATGCCTTTGACGCCAGCACTTGGGAGGCAGAGCCAGGAAGATCTCTGTGAGTTTGAGGTCAGCCTGGTCTACAGAGCGAGATCTAGGACAGGCACCAAAGCTACACATAGAAACCCTGTCTTGATAAAATAAAATTACCTTAGCTTTTAATCTTTCTTTTGCAAATAAAGTCTGAGGTGTTAAAAGCAGACAATTATGGTGGATGTTCAAGATGCCAGATTTGAGATACTACAGAGGAGAGTAACCATATTCTGGGTATTTAGAATACAAAGTTTTCAGCCAGGTGGTGATGACACATGCCTTTAATACCAGCACTTGGCAGGCAGAGCCAGGCGGATCTCTGTGAGTTCGAGGCCAGCCTGAGCTACCAAGTGAGTTCCAGGAAAGGCACAAAGCTACAAAGAGAAACCTTGTCTCAAAAAACAAACAACAAAAAAAAGTTTTCAGCTGTTTACACAGGTTCAGATATTGTCTCATGAAACATTGTGTGGAGTTAAGTGTCCTGGTACATAACTGTAATCCTAGAACATAAGGAGCAGAGATAAAAGAATCATGGGTTCAATGTAGCATGAATCTTAAAGGTTCTTATTAATAAAATCAAACCTGAGGTAGGTTATTGGGGTGAATTCTGGAAGATCACAGAAGCAGAACAAGCCACAGCTATCTCACCTTGCTAGTTCCTCAGGTGATCCTGTTTCCTCAGACTGGAAGCTTCTGAGTCCTCCTCCACATGAATCTCAGCTGAACTGTGTTGCTCTGAAGCCTGAACGCTTAACCAACCAAATGCTTAACTAACTACATGCTTTACTCCTTTAGTTCCTGGTCCTCACGCTTTATATACCTTTCTCTTTCTGCCTCCACTCCCTGGGATTAAAAGTTGGGTTTCTGGGATTAAAGGTGTGGGTCGCCATGCTTAGCTGTTTCTAAAGTGGCCTTGAACTCAGAGATCTGGCTAGCTCTGCCTCCCAAGTGCTGAGATTAAAGGCGTGCACTACCACTGCCCAACTTCTGTTATGGCTTACTCTTCCCATTTTCTAGCCACCATTTTTGGCTTTGTTCTAGTGGCTGTCTGTTCTCTGATCCCAGATATGTTTATTTCGGCGAACACACAATATTTCAGGCAACACAATACCCACCACACAGTTCAAGGCAAGCCTAGCCTACATAGTTCCACGCTAGCTTGTGCTACCAAGTTAGAATTAGTCTCAAGAAAAGAAAAAGAAACACCATGAGGAAAAATAAAAAAGCATACACACAGAAGATTTATGTCCAGTATGACATGAATTAAAGATCTGTAGGACAACATTGGATCTGAAAAGTGGGACTGTTCCGCATCAAGGTAACATGGTACTTTCTGATGTCAGATGTTTACATTCACCATATACACACTCAAGCTTCAATGCCATTGTTCAAACTTTCTTACAGAAAAGGCTCAACCCCTTGTATATAATTGTACCTTTTGGTCTGCTGGCAATCTACTTCAAAACCCACATACTTTAAGGTTATGAAAGAACAGTCTGTGATCACTGAAAATGAAATAGTTAGTGTCTAAAACCAGAGAAAATAAGGGCGCTGAGCAGAAAACACACAAAAGGCATAGAAGTGACCTGAAATTGCAATGATGTCTGAGAACACCACACACTGACATGGTGTGATAGTACAAGAAAACTGTGAGGGGAGTTAGGTAGGTAGATATAGGATCTTCTATATTTTAAATAAATTTCTGGAATAATATATTCTTTCTCTGTAATTTATTTGACAAAATTTTAACCAGTTTTTCATAAGACACTACTTTGTGTTTTTGCTGAACAGTTCTTCAAATACTGAAGGCAGAGCTCATGTTCCAAGACCTCCTTCATGAGTTAGCTTCCTATTTATCTAGAACAACACCCTAAAGTGTCTCTACATTCATCATTGAAAATACTGTTAATTTTCTTTATTATGCTGAAAAACATTTCAGGAGACATTTTTTACTTGGTTATTACTATTTTTAATATGTTTCTTTAAAGGTTAATGAGACATTTTTCAAAAATGTACATTTAAAAAATAACTAATGCCCAACTTCTGGTTTTAACTTTAATATGTTAGAAGTCATAACTCCTAGCTAACAAGCTGAATGGGTGGTTTTCTTAGATCTATCAGAGACTGAGATTCCAAGGACAAATGTCATCTCCAAATCCAGAGAACCACAGAAGAAATTTCCTCCCTTAGAACAGAGGCTTCTGGGGCCACAAATGAATGGGCCCCCTAAACCAGTAATTCTGATGGATGATATAATTCTGATAGATGGTGTAATTATATTGAACCTGTAATTCTGATAGATCACTGACTGATGAATGTGGATTCATGAGAAAATCTTGTTCCTAGAGGTAGAAGGGATTCTTCATGCTTAGACTCTCCCTCTGAGTAATTTACCTGGCTATGACAAGGACAACCTTAAGGGGAGTCTTTGAGGGCTCCTGTAGGAAGAGGAAAACAATAATAAAGGATTATCTAAACTCTTTTCCCTAATAAATCCAGCCAGTATGCACCATGCTGAGGTAAGAGGATTTAGTTGGACACCAGCCTGGACTATATTTTGAGATCTTGTGTGGAAAATATAGAAATAAGGGAGAGAGATGGGATCAGGGAGGGAGAGAAATGGAAAGGGTGACCCTCCCTCAGTGTCCTAAGTTCTGGGACTACAGGCATACACCATCACACCCAGCTGAAAAGATGACCTTCTCTTTCAATGTTAAGTTACATCTCTAATCTTGATAGTTAAAAATTAATGTCAGCCCTATCTCAGTGAGGAGAAGTATTACACAATTGTAGACAAACTTTGCAGGTCACAGCCCCAAGCCACAGATGCACTAAGAGTTGGTCCCTAAAATACTGAATGGTTTCCCATTCACTATCTTTATAATTCACAAAATGGCATGGTGACACAATGACAATGGCACACCAGTCAGAATTTCCCATGGAAACAGTGTGATATGTTTACATACACAGGAGATTCATCATGAGGAACTGATTCATGTGATCAGAGAGTCTGAGAAGTCTAGTTGCCCTATGGGACTCAGAAGTATTGGGGATGTAGACTAGAGTTGCTAATGTTAAGTCCTGACCCAAGATGCAAGGCCCCAACTCTGGAAACACTAGTGTCTGAGATCAGGAGAAGATGAATATGTCAGCCAGAGTACAGAGCAAATCTGCCTTTGTTCACCTTGTGTCTTTATTCAAGTTCTCCATGGGCTGAACAATGTTCATTTCACATTAGAGAAGGCAATCTTCACTTTGTTTACAGGTACTCATGTTAATTTCTTACAGAAACATCTTCATAAGCATACTCAGAAATGATGTTTTCCCGAGTATCTCAGCCTCTACTACACCATTTAACATGCATGAAATTAACTATCACAAGAGAATTATAACTGGAAGACCTGAAGGAATTTACCATCTCTAACAGGTTTTTTAAGGAACCCCAATGTGACATTTAAAACAGCAAGCATTAAACTGTGGCCCAAGCTCTAGCCATATAACAATGAGCCCTCCAAGCAATAGCCTGTTCTGTTATTGCTACCCAATACAGCTTTCAATACAGAATTACAAAACATACCAAAAGACAAGAAAAACAGTGTATAAAGTTGACACAAACACTGTGGCACAGATATTTGGACTGTGATCAGAAAGAGAATTTCTATGATTAATATGCAATGACCCATAATGAACAGAATGAACTGACAGAATACAAGAACCAAAGTGCAATGCAGGCAGAGATTGGATTGAAAGTAACTCAAAGAAAATGCTAGAAATGAAGAAGAAAATAATAGAGATGCAGAGTGCCTTCAAAAAGAGCACCAATAAAATAGGTAGGGAACTTACAAGTTTGGATTTCCGTTTGTAACTCCAGCTCCAAGGAGCTTGACACCCTCTTTTGTACCCCAAAAGAACCTGCACTCGTATGTGTGTACATGTGCAGCCCAACCACCCACACACACAAATGGACTCCTAAACAGATACATACTAAAACTAATTAAAATAAATCTTTTAAAAGTGTGTAGAAAAGTATTTGAGAACAAAAAGCTGCATAGTTGTCAAAAGTCCCTGGTTGCTGTGTTTTCCTTAAAAGGATGATATTTTAATCTTGTTAGGTGCTTTTGTCTCACAGCTTTTAATGCTAAAAAATAAAATCTCATCACCTGGGATCTAAATGGTATTTGTGGCATCTGATCTTTCTAAAGTCAAGTGGCAATGAATCAGAAGACTTCCATGTGACCTCACTGATGTGTCCTTTCCAGGTTGCCTTCTGTCATTCTTCTATCCTATTCCCTGTGCAGAGCTTTCCTTTAATCTGCATGGTCTCCATCTAAGATGTTAAAGGAAAATTGTAACTCTTTTCTCCATTCCATAGGGAATGATAACAGAACGGATATTTAACAATCATTTTATTCTGATAAACATAAGAGAGCTTTTTCTGTGGAACATTTGGATACTAAATAAGTATTTTGACTGTAAGAGAACTAGTTTTGGGGTTTTTTGTTTGTTTGTTTGTTTGTTTGTTTGTTTGTTTTTTAAATCATATGAGTGTAGGACCCAGAGAAAATAAACACATGATAAAAAGTATTCTTCCTTTGGAGTTCTGAGATAATATCTAATAATTTGGTTTTCTGAATATCTTAGTACTTGACTTTGTGTCAAGCTGTTTATGGGACAACTGAATACATATTATTCCACTGAGCATCAAATTTATTGCTAAAGAAAGGAATCAATGATAAACTAAAAAGATTATAGTCCTGGGGCTGAAGAGATAGCTCAGTGGTTATGAACACCAGCTGCTCATCCAGAGGATTCAGGTTTGAATCCCAACACCCACATAAAATGGTGGCTAACAATCATCTATAATTCCAGTTCCTGGCGCCCTCTTCTGGCATTCATTGACACTACATGCAGGTGATGCACAAACGTACATGCAGACAAAACAACCAAGCACATAAAAATAAAAATGAAAAATAAGTCCTTTTAAAATAGTCATAATAGATATTAAAATTTCAAGATGGAAGTTAAATCTGCTTTGATAAATGTAAAATATCATACCCCATTCCATCAAATATAGCTAAATAACAAAGAAATAAAATAAATAATCTTAAGATTCTTCTTGATTCATATTTTGATATTTATCTTCTCTATCAATCATTTTTAAGATTGATTTATTTTTATGTGCATGAGTGTGTCTGTTTGTCTGTATGTATGCCACATGTTTGCTTTGTGTCCATCAAGACCAGAAAAAGGCATTATATCCCCTGGACCTAGAGTTAAAGACACTATGAAGCTACTGAGTTCTGAGACCCAAACCCAGGCCCTCTGTAAGAGCTGTAAGAGCAGCGAGTGCTTTTAACCATTCACTCATCTCTCAAGCTCCTCTATATGTCTTTTTAAATTTGAAACAAAAGATTTCATTCGATGATCTCTTCTAAGCTTAGTGACCTATGAGACTAAGCTAAAGAGGGGCATTTAAATGAAGTTAGGGTCTAAGGCAGGCACTCAAATGTGTAGCTGACTAATTTATCACTCTTTGGGAAACAGTGAGTATCTGTCTAGATACATCATTTCATACAACTGGGTTTATCTGTTGTAGTAAAAACATATTTCTTCACCAATATCACACATCTCCTTTTGTCAGAGTATGGTCCAGGGATCAGCCACATGGGCATAACATGAATCCTGATGAAAATCCAGGCTCTTGTTCCATACCTGATATCCATAGAATCAGATTCTGCATTTAACAAGATCCCCAGAGGACTATCCATGTGTCAGAAGTGTTTCAAAAATGGCTACTCTTGCCTGGAACATGTTTCCAAGACATGCAATACAAAACATAAGCCCAAGTTTGATTCTGAGTCTGTTGCCACCTCTTTTGTTATTTATCTGTCTCCTGTCCTCCTGGCAGAGCGTCCTCCTCTGCTGCAGCAGCAGTCTGTCCCTGTCACTGGCCTCTGGCCTGTCTCTGTTGGAGCAAAACCCCCAGAAGCCAGTTATTCTAGAATGGGAGACCCATGATTATACCATTAGCATTAACTTTGTTTCAGAAAACACATAATAAATGCTTGTTATATGACTCAGTAAAACAAAGCCTCTAACTAGCAACTCCAGTAAGATTTTCAAAATGATTACCTTAAGAACAATGGAGAAATTGAAACCACCAGATTAAAAGGTCTAGAAGATGTCATCAGAAATACACAGTATCTGGGAGAGAGAGCAAAATAGGTTATATTTTGACACTGAACTCTAATTAAAGATGTTTTTGTGTGTGTGTGTGTGTGTGTGTGTGTGTGTGTGTGTGTGTGTGTTTTAATGTCTATTAAAAACTGCTTATTAAATTTTTAATTTGCTGTCAAAGTCAACTTATATGAAGATGAAACTATGTTATGATTTATTAGCCAAGTGTGGCAATAACAGCTAATGCTAATATAATCTGGTTTTTAAGCATTAATATTAAAAAAATCTGAAGCTGAGAGATGCACTTGGCCTTGTTTATAAGATGAAGAAAACACTTTACATCTTCTGTTCTGATGATCATAACAAGCTGGTGGATTATTTTATGGCTAAACACAAACATGAATTGTTAATAAGATTGCATTCCATGATGTCACGCTGTCCTCCAGACATAGCCTTGAATGACACACTGTCATAAGAGACTGTAACATTTACCCTGGACAAGAAATGTTTGCCTCAAGCAACAATTGACATTTCTGGCTTCTTGCCTGAATGTCAAGCTCTATTTCAAATCACATTCCCTCATCATTTGGTGGCCTGGCCTTGGGCCTCAAGCTAGTATCAGATTCTTGGCCCTGACTCATGGCTCACCTTTACTTCTTTGAAATACATATACCTGTCAGGAACATAAGAGCCAAGTTCCTAAGAAGCTAGATGTTTAACAGTTGAAATAAACCAGCAGAAACTATAGAAGTAACAGAAGAACAGTGGATATGGAAGACGCTCAAAATGTTAGCTCATTTCTCAGCCACCAGGAGGCCTTGGGTTCTACAGCAAAGGAGCTCTTCAAGCCTGCACATCAGTGTGAATCCTGAGCCTCTTGTGCCTCTTTTCACAGCCATGCACTGCATTTGCTTTTGATGACTGAGGTTTACATCTGAAATAGTCCCCATAGGTGCATGTGTTTGAACACCTGGCCCACATCTAGTAGAACTGTTTGAGAAACCTTAGGAGATGGTTCCTTTCTTGTACAGGTGTGTCTCTGGGGAATAAACCTTTGAGGAGTTTAGCATGGCCCCATTCCCTTCCTCTCTCTGCTTCCTGGTGTGGCCTACATGAAAGGCAAGGTTCCTCAATCTTCTGTGGTGCCTTCCCTTCCTTGGTGGATTTACCATCTAAAAGCAGCCAAAATGAACTTTTCATCTCATAACTCTTTCTTTCAGGTATTTTATCACCATGGTAAATAAAGTAACCAACATAGAGTATGTCCAGAGATTCTTGGATAGTGCCAACAGTTCCTATGTCTTTATTCATTATTGCAGCATAAAATAATGTATTGGTATGGTAAGTAAAATCTGTTAATCCTCTCCCTCTGTCTCTTCTGTGGGAGTTAGAAGTCCCTTATAACCTCTTTGTGGGTGCATGTACAGTGTGAGCACAGCCACATGTGCATGTAGGGGTCAAATCAGGATGCCGGGTGCCTTATTCTATCATTCTCTGCCCTTTTTCCTTAAGACAGAGTCTGTCACTGAACAGGAAGCTTGCCCTTTGGACTAGGCTGATTGGCCTGTGAGCTCCCAGGATCTACCTTTCTTTGTCCCCCAGTGATAGAGTTACAAGAAGTGCAACAATGCCTGGCTTTTCATGTAGATGCTGAAGATTCAAACTCAGCTCCTCATGCTTGCAGTGCAGGTACCCTTGTCCAACCATCTCTCTATCCCTCTAATTGCCAGAACAAAAGTACTAAACAGTCCTCATTCCAATGTTTCTCCCCATTCTAATTTTTTTCTTTCATTGTAAGTCTGAGGAGCCAAATTGTGCTATTTTTGCCATTGATTATAATTATTACTGGTAAGAGTTTACCATATGTCCAACACCCCATGAACTCTCCACTTTGGCCAGTTGTAAGTCTCTGTATTAACCACCGCCCAATGCACAAGGGAGCTTCTCTAATGAGAGATGAAGGATGTACTAAACTATGTATATAAGGGTAAGTTAATTGGTGTTCCAGTGGGTGACTTTACACTAGTGTGCAATAGAATCAACACTAACTGACTAATTGTACCCAGTGAGTTGAAAAGAAGATGGAGGAGGAGGACAGGAGGAAGAGAAGAGGAAGGAGAAGGAGATAATGACATAATTGAGAGTAGGATATAGCTTGTAGCTTGCAGGGGGAGATCTGGGAGCAGTTTAGTGTAAATGTAATTCTAAATGGTCTTATTAATAAAATCAAACCTGAAGCCAGGTAGTGGGGTGAGTGCTGGAAGACCAGAGAAGTAGAACAAGCCACAGCTTCCTCACCTTGCCAATTCCTCAGCTGATCCTGTTTTCTCAGACTGGAAGCCTCTGAGTCCTCATCCAGAATGAATCTCAGTTGAACTGCTGCTAAAAGCCTCAAAGCTTAACCAGCCCTAGTTCTTCATCCTCACACCTTAAATACCTTTCTGCTTCCTGCCATCACTTCCTGGGATTAAAAGCTCTTGTTACCATGCCTGGCTGTTTCCAGTGTGGCTTTCAACTCACAAAGATCCAGATGATCTCTGCCTCTGGCATGCTGGGATTAAGGGCATGAGTGCCACCATTTTCTGGCCTCTATGTCTAGTGGCTGTTCTGTTCTCTGACCCCAAATAAGTTTATTAGGGTGCAAAATATTTTGGGGAACACAATATCACCACAGTTTAGGAGGAGTAGAAGGTGGATCTCTATGTGATCTAAGTACATTCTATACATATATAAAATTGTCAAAGAAAATATAATAAAAATCAATTAAATAAAAAATTAAGCCTGCATAATTAAACTCCTGATTCCATATACTACCTTCCTTCTGACTTATCTCCCATGTCCATGAAGAACATATTCACATAATACACATAGATAATGTACAGTTATGACTATACCAAAAAAAATCACAGAAATTATACTGAAACAAGTTCTGGGATAAAGGACTTGATAAGCTAATGCCATGTGCTAACTAACTCTATGATCAGTGGTACCTGCTCTGCACCCCTCCATATACCTGGATATCTCTGGCATAGACTACAGTCTGATAGAGGAACAATCCACCATATACCTTGTTAGCTCTGTTTCTGAGGCTATTTTTCCACAGTCACCCAAGTGCATGTTAAAGAGAAAGGTTGGGCTGGAGAGATGGCTCATAGGTTAAGAGCACTGACTGCTCTTCCAGAGGTCCTGAGTTCAGTTCCCAGCAACTACATACATGGTGGCTCACAACCATCTGTAATGAGATCTGGCACCCCCTTCTGTATACATAATAAATAAATAAATCTTTAAAAAAAGTTGGGGATTTAGCTCAGTGGTAGTGCACTTCCCTAGCAAGTGCAAGGCCCTGGGTTCGATCCTCAGCTCAAAAATAAAATAAAAATAAAAAAAAATAAAGAGAAAGGTTAAACTACTGAAGGAAAACATCCATATTACTTGACACATGTGATGATTAATCTTGATTTTCACCTTGACTGAGCTGAGAGATGCCTGGGAGATTCAAACTATACACTTTGGTGTGTGAGTGTGAGAGAGAGAGTTTCCAGAGATGATTGACATATGGAAGAGTAACTGAGAGGGAAACTCCCACTGCAAACGTGGGCAATGCTATCCAATGGTCTGTGGACCATGACGGAATAAAATGGAGGAGAAGGCAACCAATATGTGGCACTTCCTTGAAGAATGATTTAATGCCAGCATCATTTCTCAAGGCTAGTGGAGTCTTTCACCACACACTCACGTTACTGCTGCAAGAAGCTCCCAGGTTTCCAGCCTGACACCTGGATGGCATCATGTCTTGAAGGCCTTCAGTTGCTTGGACTAAGAAGCTCCTTTTCCAGAGACCAAATGGCCATTTGAAGATGACTCAGTTACAATCAACAAGATGACCCACAGGTGCTTGCCACCACCCCCGATGACATAAATGCAACCCTCAGATCCTACAGGGTGGAAGGAGAGAAATGACTCCCACCAGTGTCCTCTGACTTCCACATGTGCACCATGGCACAAGTCCACCTACAGTCATTCAATGTAAGTATTACCCAGTGAGTCATGTAAGAGATCCTTCCAAGGAGTTCCCTTTAATAATTGTATGTGCTATATAGTACATTATATCCACCTACACAGATATATATACAGTCAAGGTAAGTACTACTCAGCCAGTCATGTAAGTGATCCTTCCAAGAAGTCCATTTAATAGTTATATAAACTATAATTGTATATTACATAGAATTATGTAATCATAGAAAGCATGGTATATATGAAATATAATTGCTTCAATTCCTACAGAGAACATTGCATGATGCAGTATAAAGCTCATCTCATCTGCCCCAGTCCAAAGTAGCCTGAAGTCAGACTTAAAGATGACTTAGAAGATCATACAGCTTCTGCAAGTAGAAAGGTATTATGGGGCAAGAATCCAGAGAAGGAGAGAAAGGTATTTTGTAGACAGACATTTTCTCCATCATTGAGTTTATTGGCTGCTGAGGTAGCAGGTTGGAGAAATGAAGAGTGAACAGCAGGAATTATCCAGAGCCCCTGGATTCATATATATCTTTGACTTTATGTTTTTTAATATCTGAACCGTATTCATATAGCCAAGATTCAATTTCAACTTCCAAGTGCATAAATATATGTGCTACATTTCAGAGCAGTGTGTACATTTCAAAATGTATCTGAAGAGCTAAGTATAGATGAAAGAAATTACCCTGCTTCTTTTCCTTGTTTCATGTTGAAATGGACTCTATAAATATTAGTGGTAGAGAAAACTGAGTACTTTGGTTGAAATAAGAATTGTAGTAACTTGGGGAAAGCACTCATACATCTGTGGGTTTTGCTTCGATGTGAAAAGATGTGTGGCTAATGGTTATGATTTTAAAATAAAATTGACTGCATCTTGTTTAGTTTAAAGCCCATATAACTCTAGTGAAATGTGCATTCCTTCATCAGTGTTCTGGTAGTTCTCTCCCATTCTTTAATATATTCTTAAGCATAACGTTGGCATTTCATAAGGATAATATTCCAGCATCAAGATGAAGCAAAATGTGTAATCAAACCTAACATCACATCTTTTATGAGGATTTTGAAAAAGGCAATATTGTAACTATCTCATTGAAACTCAACTCGTGTAACCTAGAGTTATAACAATCCTTATTCCCAAGTTTTGTAGGTCAGCCACATCAGCATCTGTTCAGCTCTGCACCACCCCTACCCCCAGCTATTCTAGTCTTCAGATTTCATGTTCTGATTTTGAATTGAGAAAAGGAGAGCAATCACAACTATAGGTTATGTCTGCTTTTTTTCTTTCTAGGCAAGTATGCTTGTTTAGAGATTCCAGATTGGAGTAGATGCTGCCAAACTATTTTTAACATAATTAATACCACTACTAGGTTAACACAATGGCTTAGAATCCAAAATTTTCTTCCCATGGTTTCAAGTGGAAGGTCAGTGAGTAATTTCTTCAATGTATTTAGGCCTATGTAGATTTATACTTTAAGAATGGTGAGAGTATTATTTGCCTCAATATTTGGTTGTGAGTACTAGAAGAGATAGTATTTGAAGCATAGCTTTCATTGATTTTCAGGTTGTAAACATTCATTAAATGCTGTCACCATGGTTGCTTCAATACATACCCATAATTAACATTCCTTGAGATCCTACTGGCAGATAAATCCCTTTCAAATGTCCTTTCTCTATTTTTGAATTGTTAACTCTCATTTGTACAAGTACCTCAGGTTTAAATTATAAATCTTTTTATGTATAATCATTTCAAATAACTTTGTTCTTCATTTAAATACATTCTGACTTTAAAATTAGTTAACAGAGATTCAAAGGATGGCTGTGTGGCTAAAAGCACTTTGTGATTCTGCAGAGAATCTGAGTTCAGTTTCCAGAATCTACATTAGGTAACTCCTTATCCAGGGAACTAAATGTCCTCTTCTGGCCTCCATTGACACTTCACATACTTGCATCAGGCGCACACACACATACATATAAAATATATAAATCCATGGTTTCTTGTTTATGCTTTTACCAGATAAGATAATGCCTAAGAGACTGAAGAGACTGAGATTTTCCTTTATCTACCACAAGAGGGAAATATTATCAACCATATCTACAACATGGGAAGAGAAATGCAAAAGTAAAAGCAGTAGTCTACTGCTGGTGTGATTTTTAAAAATGTATTCTCTGTAATGCCATTGTCTCACACAAAAATATGTGGAACTAAGTGCAATTTTATGCCTGACAAATTGGTTTATGTAATTTTCTTGTTCCAACCAAACACAACAAGAATGGAGAATTATTGAAAGCAAAAAATTGTGTGAAGAACAGCTAGACACTAATGTGTTAGAGAATAGCTACTGACCAATGACACACTGGTGAGGTCAAAATACCATAATCAGACTTTCGGTGCTCAGTGTGCACACTCTACTTGCTTAAGTAGAATATTATTTTGAGTAAATAATGTTTCAATCATATAATGCTGCAAGGATTCATACATTTATGACTTTCTAGTGAGAATATTCATCTTGTGATAGGTGTCAGTTATGAAAGTGTAACCAAGCTCCTACAAGAGG
Organism: Onychomys torridus; assembly: GCF_903995425.1. Taxonomy (NCBI): domain Eukaryota; kingdom Metazoa; phylum Chordata; class Mammalia; order Rodentia; family Cricetidae; genus Onychomys; species Onychomys torridus. The sequence goes on from NC_050447.1 coordinate 62,737,302, forward strand.
CAAAATCTCATCTTCAAAAATAATATCATTATTCTGATTAAAGTTATATTTCTCTCCTCCAAGCACAGAAGTCTGCTTCAGGTTTTAAGAACCCAGAAATTACACTTTCCTGTGTAACCCATAGCTAAAAATAGCCTAGAATAGTTGTCTGAATATAACTAGAGAATTAACATTGCCATCTGTGGAATATAATAGAGACTACAATTATTTTTAAAAAAATAGTGGGATATGCATCTACTCTAAGTATATTTACATTGGCCGCTTGCAACATTAATTCATATTTTTTCATTTTATATGCCCAATATGCCTTAAAGTCCATTGTTATTTGCTTCCTCACAACATTTAATGTTCTGAGGACTAGATTCTCTACTTTCTTTTTTATTGAGTATGAATGTGGTAAATTAATTCATGATCTTCTAATTGTCGTGTCAAAAGTCATGCTTTGATTTTTATGTAATTGATTTCTATAATTCATTTGGTGATGCTGGCTACTAATTTAATGAAATTGTCTCTTCAAGATAATAGCCCTTACACTTTGCATCTGTTAGAATGATGTTCAGACTGTTTTATTTGCCAACTCCTCTACCCATCTCATTAAGATTAATAATGTTGGTGTATTAGTGTAATAATTCTCTGTGTAAATGCTCCCATGCTGACTTTTATTGAATAAACAAGTTCAAAATTGAGTCCTTACTATAATACAGAAAAACAGAAATAAATCGGATGCACAGGAAAACAGTACCATGAAGTGACGGAGAAACTTAGACTCCATGGAGTAGAGTTCACTAAAGATAATGAATCTATTAATATATGCTTGGTTGCTCCATCACAAGGCTTCCTGCATGGGATGGTGAACCCATCCACATTAAGACACAGGAACTAGCTACACAAACTCAATATGGCAAGTTCACACAGCATCCAATAGTCTGTCTGGTCAAATTGCTGGCAGCTAGGCTTATTGAACGTTTGGAGATAGGCATAAGAGAACAGAGTCCTGTAGTCTAAGAGATACAGACTGACCAACAACAACCCCACATCCTTTCTACCCCCTCCCCATCCATTCCTCAGATAAAACAAGGAAGTCACAGGGTGCCCAATCATACCTATCATCTTAGTACTCAGAAAGTAGAGGCAGGTGGATCAGAGGTTTTAGGCCTAGGGCTATATGAGACCCTGCCTCTAAACAAAACCAGTAGATGATAAATGACAGATAGATAGGTAGATAGATAGATAGATAGATAGATAGATAGATAGATAGATAGATGAGAATAAAATATCTCCTCAGTCCTTTTTATCTGTTTATTTATTTATTTTATTATTACATCCTGACCAAAGTTTCCCCTCCCTCTCCTCCTCCTGATCCAACCATCCCACCTCCCCCTACCCCCTATCAACTCCTCCACCTCTGTTCCTCTTCAAAAAAAAGGGTGGGCCTCCCATGGTTATCAGCCAGCCATGGTATATCAAGCTGCAGTGAGACTAAGCACCTCCTCTTTTATTAAGGCTGAATGAGAAACAATCCAATAGGAGGAAAGAGTTCTGAAAGCAGGCAATACAATCAGAGACAGCCCCTGTTCCCATTGTTAGGAGTCCCACAAGAAGACCAAGCTACACAACTGTAACATACATGCAGAGGGCCTAGGTCAGTCCCATGCAGGCTCCCTGGTTGTCAGTTCAGTCTCTTAGCTTCTATGAGCCCAAGTTAGTAGATTTTTCAGGGTTTTTTTTGTGGTGTCCTTGACCCCTCTGGCTCCTGCAATCCTTCCTCCCCATCTTCCGCAGGATTCCTGCATCTCTGGTTAATGTTTGGTTGTGGGTCTCTGCATCTGTTTACATAAGTTGCTGGGTGGAGCCTCTCTGATGACAGTGGGGATAGGAACCAGTCTATGAATATGGCAGAATATCATTAGGAATCATTTCCAGTCATGTTTGGTTCTATCCTAGGACCTAGGTCCTGGCCCTCAGTGGTAAGCACCCTCTAATGATATGGGTCTCAAGCTGGGCCAGTCATGGGTTGGTCACTCTCACAATTTCTATACCACCTTTACCTCAGCACACTTTGTAAACAGGACAAATTGTAGGTTGAAGGTTTTATGGCTAGGTTGGTGTCCTACTCCCTCTGTTTGAGGCCTTGGCCAGTTACAGAAGACGGCCAATTCAGGCTCCATATCCCCACTACTAGGTATCTTAGCAAGAGTCACACCTCATAGATTGCTGGAAATTTCCATTGTACTATTTCTAGCTCAGTCCAGAGATGCCCCAGATTCTAGTTGTCTCTCTCAGTATTCTCTCCCTCCATCCCTCTCTTACGTGATCCTTCCTGTTCCCATCCCCAACCCTCCCAGTACAGACCCCTCCCCCCATCCAACAGTGATGACTATTCTATTTCCCTTTCACAATGAAATTCATTCATCCCTCCTTTAGGCCTCCTTGTTACTTACCTTACTCTGAGTCTGAGGATGGTAGCATGGTTATCCTTTGCTAAATAGTTAATATCCACTTATAAGTGAATATCTACCATGTCTGTCTTTCCAGGTCTGGGTTACCTCACTCAGGATGATCTTTTCTGGTTCCATCATTTGCCTACAAATTTCATGTTGTCATTGTTTTTAACAGCTGAGCAATACTCTATTGTGTATATGCACCACATTTTCTTTATTCATTTTTCATTTCAGGTACATCTAGGTTGTTTCTAGTTTTTGACTATTATGAATAAAGCTGCTGTGAGCACAGTTGAGCAAGTGTCCTTGTGGTATGGTGGAGCATCATTTTGGTGTATGCCCAGGAGTTGTATATCTGAGTCTTGAGGTAGATCAATTACCAGTTTTCTGAGGAACCACCATATTGATTTCCAAAGTGGCTGTAAAAGTTTGTACACCCACCAGAGTGGAGGAGTGCTCTCCTTGTTCCATATCCTAGAATGTATTAGCTGTCATTTGTGTTTTTTTTTTCATCTTAGCTATTCTGACAGTTCCCCTCAGTTCTTAATGATAACATGTTTAACTTTCAAGTATCTCTTGTTATCAAGAACCTGAAAATTATTATCATAACAATATGCAATGTTTATGATGTCTAAAGTTTAAAAACTAATATTAAGTTTTGGTAAAAATACATAATAATCACCTTTTGCACACTCATATTGGGAATTTAAGGTCAGAATTAAATAATTCCAAAAATGTGGGGATAGTTCACCACATGAAAATCAAAAATCACATAAACAGATTCATGGACAATATTGCACAAAAATCTCAATAAATGCAAAGAAAAACTTTCAACAAAATCTAGTGTCCTTTTGTGATAAATAGCACAGAAATAGCTCTAATACACCACAACATAATAAAGTGTATGGCAAACCTATAGCTATGCTCAGTGCTTCAAGTATTAATTAGAGCAATAAGACAAGAAAAGGGAATGAAAGAAATACAAATAAGAAAGCAGACTATCCTTATATGCAGATGATATGATCCTACACATAAAAGATCCTATAAACTCTATGAGAAAAACATAGACCTGATTATTGCATTCAGCAAACTGTCTACTAACATACACTAACAAAAAATTAGTAGCCTTCCTATATACCAATATCAAATCCTGTTCATAATTGCCTCAAAAATGGAGTAAATCTAGTCAAGGAAATGAAAGAAATCTACAATAAAATTTTAAAACATTGAAGAATTGGAAGAAATAATATTGTGAAAATGGCTACTCATATAAATATAAATTCAATAAAATCTCCATCAAAATCCTAATGCCACTCTTCACAGACATAGAAAACAAAAACATAAAATGCATGTAGAAGCACCAAAGCCCTTGGTAGTCAAAGAACTGCTGATCTGAAATTACAATGTTGGAGACATCAAAATACTTGATTTCAAGTTATGCCACAGAATCATAATAACACAAAATTGCACAAAAACAAGCACATAGATCAATGAAGAACACAAGATCCAGACTTAAACCTTTACAATTACAATCACATGATTTCTTCATAAAGCTACTGCAAACATACTCTGGGGAAAGAGACATCTTCCAAAGTGATGTTGGATAACCACATATAGAAGAAGGAAACTATGCCCTCATCTCTCACATTTGCAAAAGTCAATCAAAATGGATCAAAGACCATAAGGTAAAACCTGAAACTCTAAAACTCTTGGAATGGATCTAAGGAAAAGATTTGAGTATGTACATGAATAGGCAAGGACATTCTTAGTAAGAACACAGCTACTCAGGAAATAATGCCAATAATTAACAAAGGGGACCTCACAAAATTACAAAGCCTCTGCCTAATAGTGGAAGTTCAGCAAGGAGACAGTCTATAGAGAGGGAGAAAATCCTTCCATTCTGGACATCTGACCAGGATTAACCTCTAGAATACACAAAGAAATGACAAAACTAAACAACAAGTAATCAAACAAACCAATCAATAAGTGGGCTAAAATGAACAGGCAATTCTCAAAAGCAGAACAAAAATAAATACATGATTTTCAACTGAAATTGCCACAAAAGAAATTCAAATCAAAACTGTATTGAGATTTCCTCTAACTCCTGTCAGAATAAGAATCATCAAGAAAACTCTATCTTCACATCTGGAATGTTTAGAAATGATCATAAAGTAAGTGTTCTAAACAAGCTACTGTGACAGCAGTCTGGCCAGTTGCCAGAGGAAGGCCTGATCAGCCGATGAGTTCTCTCTCCATCCCAAGCTACTGTGTTTAAGGGACTGCATGTGATGTCTGCTGCTACTCATAGACCTAAATGCTTGGCTTATAGAGATTTTGGTCATTCACAGAAAAAAAAATGTGTGTTTTTAATGAATATTTAGAAGAAAGAACACAAAATTAATATTCTAATACTATTTAACAATATTTAACAGAGGCTTCACCTCTATACCTGTGCCATAGGAGGAGTTGTGTCCTCTGTCATTTTCAAAGTGACCAAGGTCTCTGTACAAAAGACCACTTGTGTGTTAATAAACATTTTTAAAACAATTTTTTTTAATTTCTGCATAGACACGGGTGAATATTTATTTGGAGAAATTTTGTTTGCTCATGCATTCCAGTTTTCTAAACTCAAAACTTCCTTATAAAGGAAAACCACCTGCCACACTTCTAAAAACAAATGTGAAAAACATCTGATTGTCATGCTGCAAGCACATGGCCTATAGAATCTGTAAAGTTTGGTTGCTTTTGAAATGATTTTCCTAAGATGCAAAGTCTCCCTCCCTGGTAAAGCTAGAAACTTAGACATCCCTTGCAACATAGAGCTCCATTATTGTCATTTGGGTGGAGGTGTTATGTCCTGGGATGATTTCTGCATGCCTCCTCCTCTGTTGCTGTCCTGCCATCTTCTTTAAGCTCTCCTCATTCTATATACTACATCAATTCAGCCTCATGGAGAAAATAATATCTCTGAGTTTCCAATATCTTAACCCTGAACCTTTGCTTATGCCCACCTCTCAGACTGAAGGTTTGTTCTAAATTCCCCTTGTCTCTGACCTCCAAGCCTTATTCTCTATTGCATTTGACCCTTTGCCAGACTCTATATTCCTATTGGACTAATTAAGAGTAGAATATAAGTTCTGTCAGTCATTTTTGTCATCAAAAATGGTTACTGAGCCTCAAATAAAGTAATATCTGGTACTTTTAAATACAGGTCACTCAGCAGCCATTTTCTCCTTTCTTTTCTTTATGGCTCATTTGCAATTGCATTGTTTTGGGGGGATAGAGAGAAATCTTTCCAAGGCCTGGAATTTATTAATACCCTATTTTTATAGCTCTATTAATACCATCTAAATTTCAACTTTGGTAAATAAATTTCCCCTTTCTCAGCAAGCTTTATTTTATGTTGGTATATTTTATGTTTAGTCTTTTTCCACATGTCTGTGGCTCCCAGGATAGTGGCTATAATTTAGAACATCTACGCACACAGAAAGTTCATAGACAAATAGTTCCTTGTCCAATGATCGTAATATACAATAACAATTCCCTGGCTTAATTTTACATTTTAACATTGGTCGTAATCAAACATTTTGGCTCATAGATTTTATATAAACAGTGTATTATATAAAATATGCATCTGCATTTAGTATATTATATTCTAATATATAAAATATATCAATGTAAGTACTTTAATCTGTATATTTTTTTAAAGATTTATTTATTATGTATACAGTGTTCTGCCTGCATGCCAGAGAGGGTGCCAGATCTCATTACAGATGGTTGGGAGCCACCATGTCGTTGATGGGAATTGAACTCATGTCCTCTTCAAGAACAGCTTTTAACTGCTGAGCCATCTCTCCAGCCCCTGTATATCATTTTTGATACATAATGTCTGCTTGTGCTTCCTGACTTCTGCTCACAGTCTGAGAAATGGTTCCTTTATATATAATCACATTCACAAAGCTCATTTCACTGATTTAGTTTAGTAATTGATAACAGGAAGTTGATGTTTATGTAGCATCTTGGAATTTGTTCTGTTGTGGAAGATGGGAATCTGCAATCCAAATAAATCTAATTTTAAATCCTAACTATGCCATTATCTTCCCATTATTTGCCCATCCCATTGGACAATTTCAGTTATATGTATGAGCTCTATTTCTCATTTATGAAATGAAGGATTCAGCTGTTGGAAACACATGATCCTTATGTGTGGTTGAAATATCTGCAAAGTAAACCTTGTAGACCCATCATATTAACAAATGTGACAAAGCAACTGTCATGTTTAATATTGATCTTCAATTTTACTGGATCTAGAACAGCCTAGAAGATAAAACTCTAGACATGTACTTGGAGACGTTTCTTCTTTGGATTGACAGAGGTGGGAATGTCTGCCCTAATGTGGGTAGCACTGTTCCATGGGATAGGTTCTTAGACTGAATGAAAAGGAGAGAATAAGCTGTGTACCAGCATCCATCTCTCTCTGCTTCCTCATGACAGATTCAGTGTAACATGCCTGCCCAAACTCCTGCCACCATGACTTACTGTACCTTTCAATTGTGATTCAAAATAAACACTTTCTTTTTTTTTCAGAACTGAAAAATGTATTGAGAATCTCAAATATTATTCAATTATATTATATGATTTTATCACTATTATAAGTTTTAATAAAATTAAAATGGGGAATTTAAATAAATAATTTAATTCTGCCTTCAAAATGACAGTGACGAATTCATTACATGTCAATATAAAAACCTATTTAGCCTGGAACTCCCATCTGGTCCAGAGGTGAGTGCCTGGGGTTATAGTCAGAGAGGCAACTGCCCCTGGGACCCACCCCTGGGCACCATACTTGGAGGACCTACCCAACTTGGCCCCAGTTTCTGGCCATTCCACTGGCCCTGTGGGAAGGCTCCCCTTTTCCAAGACCACAGGCAGACCCTGCAGTCTCCACACCCTGCACCCACACCCATTTGCACAAGACCCCAGCCACTTCCTGAGACTCAGAGACCAGCCCCCAGCTCCCATCCACCATGGAACTCCCATCTGGACCAGAGACCCCAGCCACTTCCTGAGACCCAGAGACCAGCACCCAGCTCCCATCCGCCCCAGAACTCCCATCTGGACCAGAGAGACCCTCTGGTGGACACTACAACCTCAACACCTTGCCCCCACACCCATCTGCTGGAGACCCCAGCCACTTCCAGAGACTTAGAGACCAGTGTCCAGCATTCCATCCTGCCCTTGAACTCCCATCTGGACAAGAGGAACTCCCATCTGGACAAGATAAGGAGAACCCAGGGACTTCCTGAGACTCAGAGTCCAGCCCCCCAGCTCCTATCCAGCCAACACTCTCATCTGAACCAGAGCTCCCATTCTGGCCCAGAGCTTCCATCTGGACCAGAGAGAGGCTCCCTAAATCTGTCAGCTCTCTCTGGACCAAGTACAGTGATAAGACCAAGAACAAACCCAAGAGGACATGGGCAGACGCCAAGGCAGAACTACATACAACAAAATAAAGAGCAATACAGCATCACCAGAACCTAGCCCTTCTCCAACAGCTAGACCTGAACATCACAGAATGGAAGAAGAAGAAGAAGAAGAAGAAGAAGAAGAAGAAGAAGAAGAAGAAGAAGAAGAAGAAAACAACCTTATAAGTAACATCATGAAGAGGCTAGAGCCTTACATAGAAGAAATCAAAAATAAAGTGGAGGAACAGACAAACAAAAAATGGGAAGAATGCTATAAAAAACTAGAGGAAAGGGCAATTAAAGCAGAAGAAAACAATGAGTCCCTGAAAGAAAATCATGAAAAAGCAAGGGAAACAGTCCAAGACATAAAGAGGGAAATAGAAAAAAATGAAGAAGACACTAGCAGAAGGAATGTTGGAAATTGAAAATCTGAGTAAACAAACAGGAACTTCAGAGGCAAGTATAACCAATGGAATGCAAGAGATGGAAGAGAGGATCTCTGGTGTTGAAGATACGTTAGAAGAAATAGATTCATCAGTCAAAGAAAACACTAAAACCAACAAAGTCATGATCCAAAATGTCCAAGAAATTTGGGACACCATGAAAAGACCAAACCTACTAATAATAGGGATAGAGGAAGGAGAAGAATACCAACTCAAAGGTACAGAAAATATATTTAACTAGAACATAGAAGAAAAGTTTCCCAAATTAAAGAAGGAAATGCCTATGAAGATACAAGAAGCCTATAGAACACCAAACAGACTAGATACCCCCAAAAAAGTCCCCTCGGCACATAATAATTAAACAACTAAACATACAGAATAAAGAAAGAATATTAAGGGCAGCAAAGGAAAAAGGCCAAGTGACCTATAAAGGCAAACCCATCAGAATAACACCCAATTTCTCATTAGAGACTTTGAAAGCCAGAAGGACCTGGACAGATATAATGCAGACACTAAGAGACCATGGATGCCAGCCTAGACTAATATACCCAGAAAAAATTTCAGTCATCATAGATGGAGTGAACAAGACCTTCCAAGACAAAACCAGATGTAAACAATACTTATCCACAAACCCAGCCCTACAGAAAGCACTAGAAGGAAAATTCCAACCTAAGGAAGGCAGATACACCCATGAAAACACAGGCAATAGATAATACCACAACAGTAAACCCCAAAGAAGAGAAGTACACACACACTACCACCAAAAAATAAAAATAATAACAGGAATGAACAATCACTGGTTATTAATATCCCTTAATATCAATGGAACTAATTCACCTATAAAAAGACACAGACTAAGAGAATGGATATGAAAACAGGGCCCATCTTTCTCCTGCATACAAGAAACATACCTCAAATTCAAAGATAGACACCTTCTAAGAATAAAAGGCTGGGAAAAGACTTTCCAATCAAATGGTCTTAAGAAGCAAGCTGGTGGAGCCATCTTAATATCCAGCAAAATAGACTTCAAACTAAAATCAATCAAAAGAGATGATAAAGGACATTACATACTCATCTCAGGAAAGATCCACCAAGATGAAGTCTCAATTCTGAACATTGATGCCCCAAACACAAGGGCACCCACATATGTAAAAGAAAATTTACTAAAGCTTAAATCACATATAAAACCCCACACATTAATAGTGGGAGACTTCAACACCCCACTTTCACCTCTGGACAGATTGGCCAAATTGAAACTTAACAGAGACATGATGGTCTTAACTGATTTTATGACTCAAATGGACTTAATCAATATCTACAGAACATTCCACCAGAACAAAAAAGAATATACCTTCTTCTCAGCACCCCATGGAACCTTCTCTAAAATCGACCACATACTTGGCCACAAAGCAAATCTCAACAGATACAAAACAATGGGAATAACCTCCTGTGTTCTGTTGGACCACCAGAGTTTAAAGTTAGATTTCAACAACAGAAAAAACTACAGAAATCCTACAATCTCATGGAAACTGAATAATGCTCAACTGAATCACCAATGGGATAAGGAAGAAATTAAAGACTTCCTAGAGATCAATGAAAATGAATACACCACATACCAAAATTTATGGGACACTATGAAAGCAGTGCTAAGAGAGAAATTCATAGCACTATATGCTCACATAAAGAAGCTGGAGAACTCTCATGCTAGTGACTTGACAGCACACCTGAAAGCCCTTGAACAAGAAGAAGCAAAGTCTCCCAGGAGGAAAAGACACCAGGAAATTATCAAATTGAGAGCTGATATCAATAAAATAGAAATAAAGAGAACAATACAAAGGATTGATGAAACAAAGAGCTGGTTCTTTGAGAAGATCAACAAGATAGACAAGCCCTTATCCAAACTAACCAAAAGACAGAGAGAGAGCATCCAAATTAACAAAACCAGAAATGAAAAGGGGGACGTAACAACAGGCAATGAGGAAATCCAGAGAATCATCAGGTCATACTTCAAAAACCTCTACTCCACAAAACTGGAAAATCTAAAAGAAATGGATAATTTTCTGGATAGGTACCACATACCTAAGTTAAATCAAGACCAGAAAAACCATTTAAATAGTCCAATAACCCCTAAGGAAATAGAATCAGTCATTAAAAGTCTCCCAACCAAAAAAGGCCCTGGACCTGATGGTTTCACTGCAGAATTCTACCAGATCTTCCAAGAGGACTTAATACCAATACTATTAAAATGTTCCACACAATAGAAGAAGAAGGCATAATACCAAACTCCTTCCATGAGGCTACAATTACCCTGATTCCCAAACCAAACAAAGATGCAACAAAGAAAGAGAACTACAGACCGATCTCCCTCATGAACATTGATGCAAAAATACTCAATAAAATTCTGGCAAACAGACTCCAAGAACACATCAAAACAATGATCCACCATGATCAAGTAGGCTTCATCCCAGGGATGCAAGGGTGGTTCAACATACGAAAGTCCATCAATGTAATATACCATATATACAAACTCAAGGAAAAAAACCACCTGATCATCTCACTAGATGCAGAAAAGGCATTTGACAAAATCTAACACCCCTTCATGATAAAGATCTTCAGCGATCAGGAATATAGGGAACATACCTAAACATAATAAAGGCAATCTACAGCAAGCCAACAGCCAACATCAAATTAAATGGAGAGAAACTCAAAGCAATACCACTAAAATCAGGAACAAGGCAAGGCTGTCCCCTCTCCCCCTACTTATTCAATATAGTACTTGAAGTTCTAGCCAGAGCTATAAGACAACATAAAGAGATTAAGGGGATACAAATTGGAAAGGAAGAAGTCAAGCTGTTCCTATTTTCAGATGACATGTTAGTATACATGAGTGAACCCAAAAAGTCAACCAAGGAACTGATGCAGCTAATAAAAACCTTCAGCAACATTGCAGGATACAAGATCAACTCAAAAAAATCAGAAGCCCTTCTATATACAGTAGACAAACAGGCTGAAAAGGAAATCAGAGCTACATCACCCATTACAATAGCCACAAATGTTATAAAATACCTTGGGGTTACTCTAACGAAGCATGTGAAGGACCTATATGACAAGAACTTTAAGTCCCTGAAAAAAGAAATTGAAGAAGTTGTCAGAAAATGGAAAGATTTCCCATGCTCATGGATAGGCAGGATTAACATAGTAAAAATGGCGATCTTACCAAAAGCAATCTACAGATTCAACACAATTCCCACCAATTTACCAACACAATTCTTCACAGATCTGGAAAGAATAATACTCAACTTCATATGGAAAAACAAAAAACCCAGGATAGCCAAAAGAATCCTGTACAATAAAACAACCTCTGGAGGCATCACAATCCCCAACCTCAAGCTCTACTATAGAGCTACTATAATAAAAACAGCTTGGTACTGACAAAAAAAACCAACATGTGGACCAATGGAATCGAATTGAAGACCCTGACATTAACCTGCACACCTATGAACATATAATTTTTGACAAAGAAGCCAAAAATGTACAATGGAAAAAAGAAAGCATCTTCAACAAATGGTGGTGGCATAACTGGATGTCAATGTGTAGAAGGCTGCAAATAGATCCATATCTGTCACTGTGCACAAAACTTAAGTCCAAGTGGATCAAAGACCTCAAGATAAATCCAGTTACTCTGAACCTCATAGAAGAGAAAGTGGGAAGTATTCTAGAATGCATTGGCATAGGAGATCAGTTCCTAAATATAACACCAGTAGCACAGACACTGAGAGAAACAATCAATCAATGGGATCTGTTGAAACTGAGAAGCTTTTGTAGAGCAAAGGACATGGTCAACAAGACAAAGTAACAGCCTACAGAATGGGAAAAGGTCTTCACCAACCCCACATCTGACAGAGGGCTGATATCCAGAATATATAAAGAACTCAAGAAATTAGACATCAAAATGCCCAACAGTCCAATTAAGAAATGGGCTATAGAACTAAACAGAGAATTCTCCACAAAGGAAGTTCAAATGGCTGAAAGACATTTAAGGAATTGCTCAACATCCTTAATTATCTGGGAAACACAAATCAAAATGACTCTGAGATACCACCTTACACTTGTCAGAATGGCTAAGATCAAAAGCACAGAAGACAGCTTATGCTGGAGAGGATGTGGAGCAAGGGGAACTCTCCTCCACTGCTGGTGGGAATGCAAGCTTGTACAGCCACTTTGGAAATCAATATGGCGCTTCCTTAGAAAATTGGGAATCCATCTCCCCCAAGACCCAGCTATAGCACTCTTGGGCATATACCCAAGGAATGCTCAATCATACCACAAGGGCTTTGCTCAGCTATGTTCATATCAGCACTGTTTGTAATAGCCAGAACCTGGAAACATCCTAGATGCCCTTCAACTGAAGAATGAATAAAGAAAATATGGTACATATACACAATGGAGTAATACTCAGCAGAGAAAAACAATGACATCATGAGGTTTGCAGGCAAATGGATGGATCTAGAAAAAATCATCCTGAGTGAGGTAACCCAGACTCAGAAGGACAAACATGGTATGTACTCACTCATAGGAAGATACTAGATGTAAAACAACAATTACTAGACTGCTACACAAATCCAGGGAGGCTACCTAGAAAACGGGACCCTAGGAAAGACACAGGGATCACCCAATGACAGAGAAATGGATGATATCTATATGAACAACCTGGACGACTGTGGGAGTAATGAAGGGCGAGGTTTGAGAGAAAGAAAGCTTAGGGGAGCAGGAGACCCCAGCTGGATCAAGAACAGAAAGGGAGAACAATGAATAACAGACCATGATAAATGAAGACCACATGAGAACAGGAATAAGCAGAGTGCTGGAGAGGTCCCCTGAAATCCACAATGATACATCCTCTGTAGACTGCTGGCAATGGTCGAGAGAAAGCCTGATCTGACCTAGTCTGGTGATCAGATGGCCAAACACCCTACCAGTCGAGCTGGAACTCTCATCCAATAACTGATGGAAGTGGATGCAGAGATCCTCAGCCAGGCCCCAGGTGGAGCTCCAGGTGTCCAATTGTCGAGAAAGAGGAGGGAATCTAAAAGCGTGAATTGTTGAGACCAAGACTGAAAAAAAGCACAGGGACAAATAGCCAAACGAATGGAAGCACATGAATTATGAACCAAAGGTTGTGGAGCCCCCACTGGATCAGGCCCTCTGGATAAGTGAGACAATTGAATAGCTTGAACTGCTTGGGAGGCATCCAGGCTGTGGGACCAGGACCTGTCCCTAGTGCATGAGCTGGCTGTTTGGAACCTTGTGCTTACACAGGGACACTTTGCTCAGCCTGGAAGGCGGGGACTGGACCTGCCTGTACTGAATCCACCATGTTTAAATGAATCCCCAGGGGAGTCTTGGCCCTGGAGGAGATGGGAATGGAGGGGAGGGGATGGGCAGAACGTGGGGATGTAGGCGGGAGGGGGGAGGACAGGGGAACCCATGGCTGATGTGTAAAATTAAAGCACAATAATCATAATAATAATTTTAAAAAACATAAAAAATAAAAACCTATTGAAAATCTTTTTTCTGAGCAAAACTAAACTGTTATATTTTGCACTTTATTGTGTGACTAGAGGGTGCCTGGATTTTCTTGTCATTCTGTTGTCATATTTTATTTCAATTAGTATCTTGGTAATTCCACTGGCACTCATGAAATATTGAGGGTGAAAGGATATATTAGTATTCTGAAAATGCTAAGTTTGTCCTCACAGAACTTCTGAAAGAATATTGATGTCGAGAAATCTTTATAGACCTCCACTGTGAGAACTGATAACATTAAAAAATCTGGAACTACTAATATTAAGAAAATGAAATTTAATGTAAAAAAATTTAGAAAGAACAGAAAAGGAAAATTTTTATGTGAAAATCAGTGTATCAAGAAGATTAAACTGGAGTTCTTCTGAGACTTAACATCAGAAACTTGCAAAATATCAAGCAAAATTTGACAGAATTTGTGATTAGTTAGAACCTCGTATCCACTAGAGATTAGGAACTCAGACAGCAAGTAGTAAAGAAATAATTACTATGTACACTATTTAATAATATAATTATTAAGGCTATGCTACATAGCTACATAGAAATATATGCAGGACAAAAACAAGTTACACATTTTATAGAAACAATGAAATGACTTAAAACATTTTGTTTATGTATTTTAAGCTGGTATGAAATCAACAAGTTTCTATAATCACAGATTATATTGATCAACGTGAATAAAAACATATAAATATTGATGGTATATTAAGGGAATCCCAACAAATTCATCATATATACAACCTTAAATTATGTTGGCTAAACTAAGGGTATTCACACTTTACAATGGATGAAATTGATGTCTATTCAGTAAATTGTATTTAGAATTTGAAATTTTGAAAGTGTTCTGCCATGTTTCATGGCTTCTTGAGGTGGTTTGTAGCAGAGAGAAAATTATCAGCTGAACACACAATCGTGAGGGTAAATAACCTGAAGCTCACTATGCTGTGAGTAATGTGTACTATAAAGTAGCCTTGATGCTAGATGACTTCTATGAATATCAAGAGTTCTGACTATTTTTAAGTTGGACTAGGCTGAACTAAATATTGACATTCTGTAGTTTTGGTATATACAAAGCACTTTTGACTTATGATAATATTTTAATTTCTATAGACTTTTCAGAATATAACTACATTGTAAATTGAGAAACATCTTTATCAGTAATTTATGAGCCACATTTTCTGATCATGATGCTTTTGAGTTAAATGCCAACTGAAGCTGCAAAAATTTCCACATATTTAGAATTTTGTATGTAGGTTTCTCGATAATTGTGAGAACATGATCTTTGCATAATTTTAGTCTAACTATTGGCTTAAACACTTATAACAAGTGATTCAATCAGTAATCTCAGGAAATTTGATGAAATTGAAGATGAGATAGCTAATAGAAAATATAAATAATAGATAAGGTTAAGAAGGCTGGAGTAAGGGTTGGAGAAATGGCTCAGTGGTTAAGAGCATCGGTTGCTCTTTCAGAGGCTCTGATTTCAATTTTCAGCAACCATATGATGGCTCATAACCATCTATAATGAGATCTGGTGGCTCATAACCATCTATAATGAGATCTGGTGCCCTTTTCTGGCATCCAGGAAGAACACGGTACACATAATAATAATAAGAAGAAGAAAGAATGCTGGAGTAGGGTCCACAGAGATGTTTTAAAAGTTAAAAGAGTGCTTGCTTCTCAGAGTACCAGAGTTCCATTCCCAGCATGCTTACTGGATAATCTCAAACCACCTGCAACTCCAGCTGCCGAGGATCAGACATGATACCCATTCATACATTCACATTCGTAGAGTAGCATGCATACTAATATATATAAATGAATAATAAAATAATTCCTTTACAAAAAGAAGGAAGGAGTTAAGTGGTAGAATTGCTGTTTAGCACTTATAAGTTCCAGGATTAATGAATTGGGCAGCAAACATAAAAAGAAAATGTGAACAAAATCAAAAGTTTTTTTTTTTTCTCCTTAAATAATAAGACAAAACTCTGGCAAGACTGCAAAAATAACAAGAAAAAGAAGATACAAGTATTTTTATGAATAAAAAGAATATGATTTCTTGGGAACTTTTTCAAGGTGACTGTTAGGTACGTTTTTTTCATAATATTTTAATTGATTATGTGGGATTTTCACATCAAGAACCCTGATCATGCTTACTCCTAGGCCTGGGCCCCACCCTTGTAACCTCCCTCTCAAAAAAGGGAGAAGAAAAAGAAAAAAATATATATTAAAAAACAAGATTGCACTGGTGGTGGTGGCTCATGCCTTTAATCCCAGCACTTGGGAGGCAGAGGCAGGAGGATCTTTGGGAGTTCAAGGCCGGCCTGGTCTATAGAGCAAGATCCAGGAAAGGCACAAAGCTACACAGAGAAACCCTGTCTCCAAAAACAAAAAACAAAAAACAAAGAAAACAACAACAACAACAAACAAAAAAAAAAAAAAAACAAGATTGCAACCTGTGTTGCCCATATACTCACTGGTGCATGGAAAACTCCCAGTGGCCAGCCCCTTAAAGAAAACTGAGTCCCTCTCCTCCCAAACCCCTACCAGAAGCCATCAATTGTGGAGAGCTACACTTCAGCATCTTTATCACGATTTTTAAGAGTTTTCTTTAACAGCTTTCTGTCTAGGCTGTTACTTTTTTGGTGAGATTGGGGTAGGGGTTCTCTTACAAGCCTTCTGTTGTTCCTTTCTTAACTGTGAGTCTACAGTCATTGATACCACTGCAAAAGTATCTCCCTTGCCCTTTACAATCAGCAGGAGCATGGATCATGGGCTTCCACATGGTTTCTGGCAAGAGTACAGACCATGGACATGCACATGGTCTCTGGCATCAGCACTTGCCACAGACCTCAGCATAATCTCTGGTGGCAGTACAGACCATGGACATTAACACAGCCCTCTGTGGCAGCACAGGCCATGGACACCATCATAGCCCTCAAGGCAACACACACCAAGGACATCAACATGGCTTCAGATGAAGAACAGGCCATGGACATTTACATGGCCTTTGGGCCATGTTGATGTACAATTTTATATGTAATGTAAAAAGCTATTTTATTAAAGGAAGAACTAAATTATTAAAATATAGAAATTATTTTATTGATAACTGTGGTCAAACCAAAACCTAATTATCATCATTATTATTGAGGATAAATTTCCTGGATATATTTTAAGGAAAATGAGAAAATGGTAAATAATATAAAAAATAATGAATGATAGTATTATGCAAAGAATTCCAGTATCGCTAATGAGCCAAGCAATAGAAATTACAAGAGCACTCAGAAAAATGAATAGTTTCAAAATAGTCATAAAAATAATTTACCAGCTTTTCTATTTGGATATTATAATTCACTTAGTGAATACTCTTTACCTTTTCTTCCTCAGTAAACATATACAAATATATTACCTTAGGTTAACAGAAGCATAGGAGGAATATTACAGTTGTTATAGCCTTAAAATGTATCTCAGACAGATTTGTTTATTTTTCCTACATTGTCCTGAGGATCAGAGTTGTATTCTGTATTTGCTTCATCCCTATGAGATGATTCTTGTCTGTGAAAATTTGTGTGCTTGTGTGGGGACATCAATTAATATCAATATGCTTCTAAATCCTAGTAAACTTCATAATAACTTAGTTCATGATCTCCACCTAAATAGAACCAAAGATTCCATTTAAAATTGATAACCAAACCAGGAATGTCTATCAAATGCCTTGCTAACAAGGGCTTTTACAATATGAATTAAAATTCTATTTCAAGAACAGGAATTCAGCCACATGATTAAATGAGAGACACATGTTTACACAGAGTAAATATAAGTGATCACAGCACAATGTAAACCACAACCAAACTTGATTTTAAAATATCACTAATGACATCAAATATTTATATTTTATATTGGTGTATTCAGTTTTTCTTCATCTTTCTAATTTTATCTGGCTTTATTTCCATATTCTGTAGCTTTATTTTTTAAGATTTATTTATTTATTTTATGTGTATGGATAATTTGCCTACATGCACATATACATGTGCCATATGCATACCTGGTGCTATGGATCCCCTGAAACTGGAGTTACAGTTGTGAGCTGCCATGTCGGTTTGAGGAGTTGAACCTGGGTCCTCTAGTGGAGCAGCCAGTGCTCTTAATTGTTGAGTCATCTCTCTATCCCCATATTCTTATTTTTTAAATTGTTTGTTTGTATGAATTAGTTGAGAATCCTCAATGGAGTCAGGACAGAGTTAGAGCTTTCTTTCTTAATCACCATGGAAAAGACTTTGATTGCCTTTAAAAGATGATTACTGTCACTGATTTTAAGATGCTTGTGATGTGGCCACTAGACAACGTGTGGATAGAACGTTAAAATGGGCCCCCACAAGATTCCTGTTCCTTGGTTATGCACTCAGTCAAACCCTAGTCTAGCTATCACTGTACCAAGCCTTTACAGATTTCATTAAAGTCATCAATCCTGAACTCCCTGAGAGGACTGGGTGTCTCATTGAACTTATAAAAGCCAATGGGGAGTCTGCTATTGAGATGTAGTGATAAGGAAGTCAGGGAGATTTCAAATACAAGAAGGTTTCAATGTATGTTGGGATAACAACTATGAGTGACCCAATACTAATGGCCTCAGAGTAATAGCCCTCAACCCTACAAGTACAGAGGGTGGGATTTTGTGAATGACTGGGATGAGCTTGGAAGCAGATCCAGCTTGGAGATTCTCAATAAGAGACCAGTGAGTTTATATTGATTATATTCTTATAGGACCCTGAGCAGAAAGACTAAGGGAGTCAACCTAAATTCTGACTGGTGGAATCATGACACAATTTCTTAACCTTATTATTTATTTATTTTTTTAATTGAAAATTCAATTTATTTAATATTTTAAAAAGATTATTTAAAAGTTTCATTTTGTGTAAGGGTGGGTAGCATGCCATGTGCTGTGGAGTTCAGAGGACAACTTGCAACAGAAGTTGCAAATTTCTACCATGTAAGTTCCAGAGAAGGATGGGACTCAGGTCTTGGGCCCAGGTACTTTAAACCCAGAGCCATCGTACAGGCAAAGTAATAAATAAATATTTTAAAAAAAAAAGAAGAAGGAGAAAAGGAAGGGAATGTCTGGGCTTGGTGACAAGCACTTTTTAGTCTCATCACCCAGGAAGTAGAGGCCAGCTGATCTCTGAGTTAAGGTCCCTGGTCAACATAGTTAGACTCTGTTTGTTAACCTTATTATTTAAAACAGTTAAGTCACAACTTTCCAGTTTTACACTAGTAAGATGCAAAAGGTTCCCATTTATACCCTGTCTCAACCCATAAGTGACTTGCCCATTATCAACCTCACCCCTCCATCTGAGTGGTACACTTGTTACAACTGATGGACCTACCACTGACACATCATCATGCAGAGTCCACAACTTCCAAGAGTCTATATTGTCCATTCTCTGGGTTAAACAAATGGACAGTGACATATTTACCAACACAGTCATGATGACTTAACTGTCCTCTGTGAACCACCTATTTATATTTCCTTCCACTATCCACACACCATCAGCCACTGAACTTTTTACTACTTTAGTAGTTTTCCTTTGTCAGCATCACTTACTGAAAATCATACAGCATAGCAACCTTTCAGGTTGGCTTTTTCATTTCCTAATATGTACTTAAAATTTCTCCACACTCTTCCATCAACAACTCTTTTCTTTTTAGCAGTAACTAAGGTTCCAATATATCAGTTTTCTTGCACATATATTTAAAGATTATTTGTTATTTATAAACTGAGGTTAATATTAATTAACCCTCTATGGACAGTAGTGTGTGGTTTGTGTAAACACCACTTTTAATTTTTAGGGATAAATATTAATGAGTTTAACTGGTCATATTTCCCTGATGATAGACAGTAGAACATTTCTCAATATGCTTCAGTTCATCTTCTATAGCAGTGTGTCCATTAAAGCCTTTAGAACTTTGAAAATTTAGTTTTCATATTGTTGAGTTTTAAGCATGCTTTGTATTTTTAACTTGCTTTTATCAAGTATTTTCTTGTGGCAATGGAAATATAACCAATATAGCAACAATAAATATAACCTGCAAGTCCAAGCTATAATTGGAGAAAACTATGAAGAAGAGTTATTGATGCACAACTGGAAATTCAGAGTGTTTCAAGTTTTGAAAACAATTTTGTACATGCCTTACAGTTCACTTATTAACCTGTTTCTGCTTTTTAGTGTGCCGTAGTTTCAGACTTAAGTTGATGTCCCTTTTGACAATAAAATGCTTTCCAGAGCTGCAGATTTGTTGACTCTTCCCTTCTTTAATAAATTCTTGGCTAACATTCTGATTTGACCAAATATGAAAATACCTTCAGTCCTAAGACAATATATCCAGGTTTGGGTTCAGAGAGATGGCTGCACTAGTCTAGCCTAGGCACTGGACAACTGTAGTCAGAAGGTTCTCTGGTCCTGTGGGGCCCCGTGGTCTGGATGAATCTATCTCACCCTCATCTTGCAGCGGTTGGTCCCAAGTAAACACACAGAAGCTTATATTATCTACAAACTGTATGGCCTATGAGTCAGGCTTCTTGTTAGCTATCTCTTATAACTTAATCCATTTTTTATTGAACTATATGTTGCCATGTGGCCATGGTGTTATCAGTCTGCTGGCATCTTGTTGTTCCTTGGGGGAAAGGTGGGGGCTGGCATCTCCCCTGACTTCACTCTTCTTTTCTCCATATCTCTTGATTTCCCACCTGGCTGTAAGCTACTTTTCCATAGTCCCAAACAACTTTATTTATTAGCCAATGGGAGCAACACGTATTCACAACATACAACCTACAGGTAATTTAGCTATACTAGAGAAATCTGTTTTGAAGAACAGGGAAATTTAACAAAAATGTAGTAACTTTATCAAAAAGAGAAGTAGAGAATAAGTAGAACTGGACAGCAAAATTGCCACAATGAATAAGCCTTACAAACTTATCCTTTTAATAATTATAGAATAATAATAGAGGTTTGTGACTCTAAAACTTCTATCTTCACTACCTACTAATACCTGCATATCTGCAGCTTAATCATGCATTGTTTCTTGTTTCTCATCATTTCTTCAATGGGACACATGGACAGAACACACATGCTTTCTGTAAACACACATCAGGCTGTTTCATGCTTTTACCAGCATTGTTTTTTTCTCTGTAACTCAGATTCAGAAATGTACATATAGTCATGAGTTCCATGATCTCTGCTTTCCACCAGGAAAAGTAAAGCACCACAAAAGACAGGAAATGTGCCTGTGTTTATCTGTATTCCCCTAAGGTAGGTTGACCTTCATTATTTTTAAACTCTAGAATATGCCTCAATTTTCTGTGTACTGTGCATCAAGAATATTATTTTTGATAATGCTGAATGTTAGTCTGTATATGAGCTATAGAAAAGTACCATAAACCAAGTGATTTATGAAGGAAAAAAAGCTTTCTTAGTTTGTGGTTCTGGAGGCTTAGTAGTCCAAGAGCATAGTAGAAGTGTCTGTTATAGGTGTCATGACAAGGAGAAAGTGAAGGAGCAGGAATACTCAAAAAAAGAAAACTACTAGAGGCAACTCACTTTATATTAACCTGTGTTCTTGGGGAATGAATCTAGTCTATGAAGCTGACTCTCTCTCTCTCTCTCTCTCTCTCTCTCTCTCTCTCTCTCTCTCTCTCTCTCTCTCTCATTCTCACACTCTCTCTCTTGTGTGTGTGTGTTGTGTATAGTCTGATATGTGTGCATATTTATGTGTGTGAGCATAGGTGTGCATTCCATAGTTCTCATGTAGAAAGTAGAAGAAAATCCATTGGGTGTTAATCCTTGTCTTTCACCTTGACTGAGAAAAGGCCACTGGTTCACTGCTAAATATGCTAAACACTCTTGTTCACTGCTAAATATATCTGGCCTAAGACCTTCCAAAGAGTCTCTTGTCTCTCTGTAGGAGTGCTGGAATTACTCAGCAATAACCACATCGATTACCCTAAACTAGGTCCTCATGCTTGTGTGGCAAATGTTACCTACTGAGCCTTCTTTCCAGCTGGATCTGATCCATTTGAAGACTGAAAATGCAAGAACAAAACACGCTGATGAAGAGACTAGAATATCTCAGAGCTGCTCCTGCCTAAGAATCTCATATCCTTCCAAGAGCCTGAAATATACAAGTTATACTTATTTGCATAAAAAGGCAATGTAACCCACATGAGGGTCAGCTGGGAAATCCTTACATCACCCCAATGTTTCATTTCTGCATTCCATTGTCCAATTGAATTCCCATCTGTTATTTTTGTTCCTTTCACTTGAGTGTTGGTTTTAGTGGAATATGCAGATAAACACAAACCCAAGGAACTCTATGAATAAATTATAAGAACTAAGACAAAATTACCAGAGGTCAGCATATCTAAGGAGAAACTTAAAGCCATTACTCTCATGCTTTTTACAGGTGGAGCAGCCATTATAAAGCCTTATCCTACACACTAGGAACATGGAGCTTATTCCTAATCCCTACTTGTCCCCCCATAAAGAACCTTTAATATAGTACTCAATGGACACAGCTGTTTGGCTAAGTTAAAATCACCATGACTCTTGCTCATGTCTTAATATTATACTGGCTCAAGTAAAGGGAATTTGGGGTAGACATAACCCTCCAACATACGATTGAATTTTTTTATGACATTTTTGCACAGTCAGAAAGACTTTTCTTGCTTAGAAAATGTTTTCTATGTAACACAGATGTGTTTCTCAATGCCTGGGAATTTCCTCTTTTGAAAATATGTTGAGCCAACTGATTTTTTAAAAGAGAATAATTATATTCTGAGTTTAGCTCTGCTGAAAGAGCATGCAAGAGTTGTCATCATGTGCTTTGGAAATGTGTCTTAATGGTCTCCTGAAGTCTATCAAATGAGGATGAAATGAAGGACTAGAGTCCAAGGCTGAACAGAGACTTTAATTTGGGAGAGAATGGGAATGTGCAGAAAGACTTAAAGAACGGATGTATGCCAGTGTGCACATTATCACTAATCCTCAGAATTTGAAAACCTCACTTTTTTTTTATTCAAACTCTGAGTGGTCCTGATTTGTAAGATTTTTATCATTAAAAGGTGCCTAGTAAACTAAAGTTTGGAAGTGAGTGAATGTGTGACAAGAAGATTAAATGCCTCTTTGTGCACTTCCTGTTTGCAAGGGGATTACAAAAGGCGGCTATATACATTTTTCCTCTAAAGTATTTGCTATTTGCATGCCTACCTGCAATAGATGGGAGTTCTGTTTGCTCAGCATACTTCTCTTATGACTAGTCATTTATTGTTGACCAGCCTAGTAGATACGAACTAGTATCTCATTGTTATTTAATGTGAATTTCCCAAAGAACTGAAAACACTTGGCACTTCTTCTTGTGCTTATTTGCTAAAGTGTATGCCCAAATCTTTTGCTCAATTTTTGTCACTTTTTTCATTATCAAATTTTCAGTTCATTTTCTTACTGATAATTATTTATTAAATTTATATTTTGTTGATATAGTCTATTACTGTGTGGCTTGATTTTACATTTCCTTATCAGTGCTTCAAATGCTGCAGTCCTTAACTGTAGCTGATTCTATTCTGTCTTTTCTCATGGCTAGAGTTCTGTTGTCATATCTAAGAACAATCTTCATTAAATTCAAAGCCATAGGTTTTTCTTATTTGATAACAACAGAAATTCATGTCTTAATATGTAGACCAATAATTTATTTAACTTTTGTATACATTGAAATGTATGGACCACAGATCATTTTGTTTAGACATGCATCTATTTAGAAATATCTGTTGAAGAAAAAAAAAACTTTTTTCCCAGTTGAATGAATTCCTTTTGTAAAACTTTGTAGAAAACTGACAGTATTTAGTGAGTCTATTTCCAGTTTCTCTTTTCAGTTCACTGACTTGTGCATGTGTCCTTTTGCTAATACAACACAAACTTCTAAAGCTTCATACACTTCTTAAATAGTTTATTATTTCTTTTATTTTTGAGATTATAATTACAATTCCCCCTTCTCTTTCATTCCTCTAAACCCTCCCACACTACCCACCCTTGCTTTTTCAAATTCATGGCCCTTTTTTATTAGTTATTGTTACATGAGTATATGTAGATGGAAGTTTCTCTCCCACCTACCTGTTCCCAAATATCCTGCAGCTGCTTCTTAAATAATTGACTCTGAGGCTTAATATTACTTATAAATGCTCAGCTGGTAGCTCAGGCTTATTATTAACTAGCTCTTATACTTAAATTAACCTATAATTTTGATTTATGTTTAGCCACATGGCTTGGTACCTTTCCTCAGTGCAGCATTTTCATCTTGCTTCCCCTGTGTCTGGCTGGTAACTCCTGACTCTGCCCTTCCTCTTCCCAGAATTATACTAGTCTGGTCACCTCACCTATATTTCCTGCCTGGCTACTGGCCAGTTAGTGTTTTATTAAACCAAGTCAATGACAGATCTTTACAGTGTAGAAGAGCATTCATTATCCCACAGCATTGTGTGTGTGTGTGTGTGTGTGTGTGTGTGTGTGTGTGTGTATGTATGTGTGTGTGAAGCTTCTTCAATATAACCTGCTCAGTATGCATACTGTTGCTTGTATATTTTCAGAGCTGACCATTTGGTGACACTTTCATTTTTCTCCCTTTTTCATAATGAGTTAGGCTCTTTTATATTTGAATTCCTGTTTAATTCTATAAAATACATTATTAATATAAAAATCTTTTATTCAAATTTTATTGGCTCTCTAAATTAATTTGGGAAGGATTAACATTGCCACCTTACAAGCCTCACAGCTTATAAGTAGATTGCAGGTTTAGGTTATTTGGGGTTTTCTTTAACGGCTACTTCTTTACTAAGTATCTTTGTAATTTTGACATATAGATAACACATACTTTGAACACAGTGGTGAATTTTCCATGTCCTACTTTTCCTTTCTTTAAGTAGGTATCGTAATGCCACGTTAGATGGTTTTCATTGTAAGTTTTATAAATTTCAGATATAATTGAGATTATATATAGGGGACACTATTCCACACCTTGAGCCACACCTCTTAATAATCAGCCCCAATATCTGAGTCTCCCTGATCAATTACTCATTATTAGTTCATTTGGTTATCAAGGATTCTACGGTAGTTGGAATGAGCAATGATCCCCTTAGGCTCATGTATTTGAACACTTGCTCCCCCACAGTAGTGTTGTTAAGGAAGGTTATGGGACATTTAGCCTAACCCCACACTTCTTACAGACTCTCCCATCTCACTCTGTCTCTGTCTCTGTCTCCATCTCCTCCCTTTCCTTGCCCTCTCTCCTTCTCTCTATCTCTCCTTTCTGTGTGTTGATAAATGTCATTAGCCAGCTTCCTGCTCCAGCAGCCTATGGCCAGGCCCTCCCCTCCATAATGGACTCTACCCTCTGGAACCTTAACCCAACATTAACTCATTCCTTCCTAAGTTGCTTTTCTCATGGTCTTTATTCAACAACAGGAAATTAACCAATACAGATACTATGGCTTCCATAATCAGTTTTGCTATCTTCAGGCTGTATGCTAATTTTAAGGTTTGATCAACTCAAAAGTCTTCTATTTGCCCCTCTTCCCCTGTCCTTCTCCCATTTCCTCTCTCCCTATTCCTCTCCCTCTCTGTATGTGGGTTGGAGGCAAGGGCTAGCTAGAAGACTAAGAGAAACAGAAGTTTTCAAGGACATCTATCTAAGCACTTTTGTCTTTGGTATTCATTATTCATAACTTGAGACCCTCACTACATAGCTAATTTTGTCGTTAAGTTCTTTTTCTTTCTAGGACATAATCCAACCAATGTTCTCTTGGGGATCAAGACAAAGACTAAACTCACTCCATACAATACCCCCAGATCCTCAGAAACTCAAAACTTTCCTTTTGTCTTACCCTCTTATAGTTGACCAATTGAATCTATCCAATAATCCAACCCAAATATCAGAGCATATTTCTTGAAGTGTGCATTGGTAGAACACATTATACCCTGATTATTCTTTGTCTACATCTCACAAAGCTTCCTCCTCTCCTCCACAATCCCTAACATTTAGTACACTTCTTTATCATCGCCAGCATTTGCTGCAGGTTTGTTCTTCTGAGTTCTGTCCACCCACACCCAGACAAACAACTTGTAGCTCAAAGTGCAAATGCTGTGGTATTTTATGCACTTAAGCAAATTTGTGTATATATGTGGTCTAAAATAGCATCGCTTTTATTGAAGACACAAATGCTAATGAAAAAATGTGTATCCGTCCTCAATTATATACTGTCAGTGATGTCTCACTGATGACAGAGTCCTTTTATTTCCTAATGTATTTCTGTGTAATTTTACTATAATATTTTTATTAATTCCTTGAGAATTTCACAGATATATACAACATATTTTGATCATTTTCACACCCTATTTCTCCCTCTAACTTTTCCCAGACCTACTCCCCACTCCTGCCCCACTCCCAACTCCTCCTCCTCACTAATCAAGTCCAATGTGTCCTGTTCATACATCCATGCAATCATGGCTATGGAGCCATTCACTTAATTATGGTGGACTTACTAGAGACCAAACCCTTAAAGAAAACCAACTGTCCTTCCTCCAGAAACTGTTATCTGACAACAGCTCAGTAGCTCATGTGGTGGGGGCTCAAGACACTTCCCCTTACATACTGAGGCTTGACTGGCTTCCTCTTGTTTAGGTAGTCTGCAGGCAACCACAGCTGCCATAAATTCATGGTACTACCATGTGCAGAAAACATTGTGTAGCTTCAGTTTTCTCCAAATTCTAGCTCTTACAATCATTCTACCCCACCTCTTCTGGAGTGACCCCCAAGTCTTGTGAGGAGAGATGTGTTCTAGACATTTCATCTGTGGAGGAACACCCCACAACACTGATTCTCTATACATTGACCAGTTGTGAGTTTCTGTATTCAATTCCCTCTACTTCACAAGAAACTTCTCTGGTAAGATGTGAGAGCTGCACTAATCAATGGCATATAGATACAAGTTCAGAGGATAGTTTGATGTTATGTATTTAACAAGACGATACTAGTAGATTCACCCGGTGGCTTGTGAGTTCCATGATCATGAGTTCTTGCCTAGATTTATAGTGCCAGTCACACATTTCACCCCATGGAAGGAGCCTCATGTCCAATCAGAATGCAGGTAATCACCTCCATAATGTCTGTGCATGTCCAGGGGCCTATCTTGCCATGCAGAACATTATTCTACCTCCAAGGTTTACAGCTACATAAACTGTTGATTGGTTTTTTTTTTTTCCTGCATTAGCCCACACAGCACCTTCTGGTACTATAGAAGCTAGACATCCCAGAAGAAGTGTCAGTACCAACTTGATTTCTCTGTATCCTGTGACTAGAATATGTGCTGTCTTCAACAATAGAATCATTCCATCAAGTTCTGGTGTGCAATCAAGATCAGTGTCAAAGGCCTGTAATGTTTTTGAGGTCTCTGGGACCTCCACACCAACACTTCAAGGTAAGGTATGGTACACGTGGCACTGAGCTTTTTTTATTTGGCAACTAAAGTAGCTGGGAAGAACTTTATACCCTGTAGTAAGGTAATTCCAATCAAACACACACACGTGTGTGTGTATAAATTTATGTATTTCTACATATACACTTACATATAATATATACATTTTATATGTGTATTTATACACACCCCCATAAACATACATACATACTTACACACACATCTGCATTTTGAGGAATGACCACCAGGTGGCAGGAAGAACCAACTTATAAAGTCTGTGTCTTTTATGATGGACTTTTCTTTATTATACAACTCCTTATTTGTCCTCACTTGTGATTTTTAAACATACAGGATCATTACAAAATATTTCCAAAGTTCAGATGAAGTACACCTTATGTATTTATAAACTTGTGGCTTATAGTTAGTGAATTTTTTTCACTATCATCTATAAATACTCAAGAATAAAATATGATATCTAAAATGGTGTCTATTAAAATATATGTGTAAAACTAATCTCATAGCATCCAAATATTTCATAATTATCTCAGCCATTTTTGCACCATTTCCCACTGTTAAGTTGCTTGTATAGACCAAAATATGTTATGTTGATTGAATAGATAATTGTGCATATATAAGTATATTCATATGCATGTAAGTCTTACATTAGGTGTATTATGTTATATATTGGTCTCCACTCTGTCGTGAATACATGGTCAGGGTTTTCAGTGTCTTAACATTAGCTACCTGTAACACGAATTACTAAATGATCTTTAATAAAAAAAAATAAAATAAAAAACTGAGCCAGATATTGGGGTAAATGCTGAAAGATCAGAGAGACAAAGGAACAAGCCACTGCCACGTCTCACCTCACCAACTCCATGAATCCTCTGACTGAAATCCTGAGTCCTCACTTAAAAGGCTCTAGCCAAAAAAGCCTCTAGCTGAAAGGGATGATTCTGCCAGAAAAAGTCTTTAGTTCCTGTCTCCTCATGCCTTATATACCTTTCTCCACCCAGCCATCACTTCCTGGGATTAAAGGTGTGTGTGCTTCTCAGTACTGGGATTAAAGGTGTGTGCCACCATTGCCTGATTCAGTTTTCTCTCCTAGACTGAGTAAATTTCATGTAGTCCAGGGTGGCTTTGAACTCACAGAGATCCAGATGGATCTCTGCCAGCCAAGTGCTAGCATTAAAGGTGTATGCCACCACTGCCTAGCCTCTATGTTTAATCTAGTGGCTTGTTCTGTTCTCTGATCTTCAGGCAAATTTTATTAGGGTACACAATATATCACCACAACTACCTCATCAAAATCTGAGGGTTCAATAGTTTCTTGTAAAGGATACTTGTACTTTTTTCAAGTATTTACATCTACAGCATTTATATTATTCTCCCAAATTATTACCTAAGAAATGTGACATGACCATTAAAAAAAGGTATCACTAGATCAAACGAAGCTGTTATGAAATGATAGAAACCATTCAAAGAAAGAAGAATATTTCTGTAGATACATGAAATAAAATTGTAAGTGTGACTATGAGTAATAAAAGCCTATCACATATAGTATTAGTAATAGTTGACCTCTGACATCTGAAAACACATTCTCTTGCAAATAGCTACTTCCATATTAATCTGCAAAATATTTTTAGGATCAAAACCTATTTTAAAAAGTTGTCTTACAAACTTAAGTACAGCTTAACTTTGCAGAGTTTACAAGATTCAAATAAATAAAATAGTCATCAAGAGATATGGAAAAGATGTAGAAATTTCCACATCCACAGACTATCTGTCATGAGCACTTGCAAAAAATCAAACTAATGAACATATCTGATATATAATATGGCAATGGACAAAAAGGAAAAGGCAAATTGCTGGCTTAATTTGGTGATCCTAGTCACAATGTAAACTTGTTGAATTCTGAAAAATTATTAACAAACAAAATAAAGGGTACAAAATTCTAGCACTATCATATGGCAAGTCCTCAAATTTTCGTAATTATTTTAATAATGCCAATATTTTTAGAACAGCTATTTACCTTCCTCCTTTGTTTACTTGGTTCCTTCTATCTGATTCGGCTTGTGGTATTAGGATTACTGTCACCTCGGGAACACCTAAAACCACCCAGGAGATGCTCCTCTTGGCACAC
Source organism: Onychomys torridus (assembly GCF_903995425.1). Taxonomy (NCBI): domain Eukaryota; kingdom Metazoa; phylum Chordata; class Mammalia; order Rodentia; family Cricetidae; genus Onychomys; species Onychomys torridus. The sequence continues at coordinate 62,766,893 of NC_050447.1, forward strand.
CTTTGAGGGATTATCTTGTGAGAATACCATTTTTTTTTTTTTTTTTGGTTATAATTGTATATAGCCCTTCCTTCCTTTTCCTTCCTCAAAACCTGCCTCCATACTCCTTGCTCTCTTTCAAGTTCATGGCCTCCTTTTCTTTTAATTGTTATTACAGTTATGGGCAGGATTCACGGGCATACCTAGTTTGTTACTTGGGTTATGGCATCCAAACTCCAATCCTAATGTTCAAGCAACAAGCATTCTGAATTGCTGAGCATTCTCTTCAGTTCAGAAATACATTTTTAAAAGTAAAATATCAGTGCAGGCTGGCCTATTCTCCTTTCTCCTTTGATAATATATTCCATGTAGAGAATCTTAAAATCAAACAGTGTAATCTCTGTTTCCATTCACCAGTGCTGCCTATCTTGAAATCTTACACTAATTATCATTCCCAACTCATAGCTCGTTTATTTCTCAAGCTCCATGAATTTAATTTTGCCCTAATTTTATCCTTGCAACTTTTCTATTGCAGGCCATACTGTCTTTATTTTCCCAATCTCATCTCTCAAACACATGCTATAGTAGTGTATCTTACAGGAAACAATCACCAAGACAACAACTATAAAAAGCAAATGCCACAAAAGATAACGCTTGAGAATAAGGTAATTACAGTTGATTCCATACCTGTTAAAGATTTAGTAGCTGGATGCTGTCACAAGACCCACACAAACTTTAAGTGGCAAGTTGCACCAGAGCATATAAATGCATTTGTTAAAGAGGCCATTAGAAGCAGAATGTCAAAAAATCTTCCAGAAAGAGATTTTTTTATAACACTATAAGATACACCCTGGGGAAATCATATATCATATCTTCCACTATTAGGAACACGATTATGACTTTCTTACTTCTATTTTTCAACACTGGAAAAACGAGCTAAAATACGTAAACAAAGAGGGAGAAATAAAGTATTTACATATTAAGAAGGAAGAAACAAAATTCTCCTTGTTCACAGGTGATATTTTTCGTCTATAGTTTTAAAACAATCATAGTAACAAACTCTCCTCAAACTCTACCCAAATTGATTATTTTCCAATATACTAGGAGCGAACATCAGCCTAAATTATGTGATGTCCAGGAAATAAATCTGTGTACCCCAGCCTGCTTCCTCGACACACCAAGCTTTAGACGTGGGCTTTAGCCAGGTTGCTAGGAGACAGGACTTCTAGGATTCCAGAGGATTTGTGAGAGGTGAAATGTACAACCAAACTCAGTTGCTCAATCCTCCATAAGATGGACTGTGCTACCAGCCAATCAGAGAACCTTCGGACCTCTCCACCAGCCAATTAGAGTGCCAGAACTCCTGCCAATTATGGCATTTCCCTGCCTGGACTGTCTACCAATCTGGGCGCCAGCGGCGGCGGCTTCCTGACTCCTCCAGTGTTAAGTTTGAAGGCTGAGCTAGTGGGCCAAGGGGAGCCATGGAAAACATCCCTATAGTGGGCCTGGGCACGTGGAAGGTGAGGATGCTCTTCGGTCTGCGGTTGGGTTGATTAAAGGAGCTCGAGCCTTATGAATACTTGCTCAAGAGCGGTCAGGGTTGCGGGGTGACTTCTTCCACAGCCGGTCTCTTATCAAGGTCACGCCTGGAGAGATAGAAGAGAGGTCGGACTCCCTCTTGCGAAACAACTGTTACAAGGTCCTAAAACACCTGCGCCACGCCAGGTTGAAAAGCAGTAAGGCTAAACTTTAACTGGACTCTGTGCCACATAATCACGGACCCCCAGCCTCCAAAGAATCATTTGTGCTGGCTGTGTAGCCTTAATCCTCTTTGCACACCAAAACCAAATGTGTATGAAACGGCCACCAGGAAACATGCTACTTTGCATGCTAACATAACCAAAAGAAAAGAAAAAAATTAAATAATTGCACTAATGTAGGTTTAATCTTTCTGTCTGGCTCCCACTTAATGACAGAATAGATATTCGCTAGTGTTTGCACTGTTTATGCAGTGGATATTATGTGTTGGTTAAAACACTTTAAATAGAGGGAGAATGAACATGAAGTTGGGTGGGTAGAGAGGTGGGGAAGATCGGGGGGGGGGGATATAATAATATATTGTATGAAAACAATAATAAAAAAAAGGTTTTTAAAATATATGTTTCTTTGGAATTTTTTGTAAAAGGGTGGGAATTTGGTGATTTGAGTGCTCTTTGGTGCTTTATAGTGAAGGTTGACGTGGAGGAAGTGTCAGTAACAGTGGAGACAAAAACAAGAGGTCTCTCCGAAGTTGCTCTATTTCAGATTCTTCAAATACCTGCTTTCTGTTGATCTTAGTCATCATGTTTTCACTTGATAGTTCCCTGACAGCATTCTTGTTTTTATTCTCTGTAACTGAAGATGGATACTTCAGTTATTAATTTTGAATTGCTCTGAACCTGTGGTTTATTACATGAAAACAAATACACCATTGTATTTTAGTATAATTAATAACTATTTGCAATTAAATTTTTTTTATAAAGGAAAAAAAAGCATCAATTTCCCAACACATTGAAAAAACTAATTTGTATCTTCTAAAGGGTATGAATTTCCAAAAATGTGGAAGGCATTGGAAACCATAGCACAGTGTGACATTGACTGGTAGTCTTAAATAATGGAGCTATGCTAGATATGTATGTTGCTTTGATATAATAATTAAGTAAACTATAGAACAAAGCAAGGAAGAGCTCACATTCAAAACTAGCTTGGGCTATTCTCAGATTTAATGGAAATGCATACCGTGTATCATTAAATTTCTATATATGTCATACAGGTATCTGATGGGTCCCTTTTGTAAGAATAAACGCTTGTTTTACCTCTACAGTTGATTCAAAATTCCTGTGTTAGATCTCAGACTGCTTCATGCCCTGGCTATCTGTTGTTCATTCAATAATCATTCAGGAGCATAACGTAGAGCTCAGTCCTCTGCAGGAGCTGCAAATGCCTATGGTCTTTCTTTGAATGAGTAACAGAGCCAGATGGACTACTAACCATATTCTGACTCAGACATTCCCTAACTTGAGGTTTGGCTGATATTAGTACTGTTTCAATGATTTGGGTGTTTATGTATTACTTGGTTCTACTTTCCCAGGTGACAAGGGAGACACTGAGTTGGTTTCCCCTGATGATAGAAGGGATACTTGTGTTTGATTATATTGCAGGCCTCTCCAGGAGACGTGGCTGATGCAGTGAAAGTGGCTATCAACTTGGGGTACCGGCATTTTGACTGTGCTTACTTATACCACAATGAGAGTGAGGTTGGAATGGGAATCAATGCCAAGATCCAGGAGGGTGTGGTGAAAAGAGAGGATCTGTTTGTGGTCAGTAAGGTAAGGTTTCTCAGTTGCAGGGACAGCAGGGTCTCAGCCCCTGCAGTGATGGATACTGGGAAAGCTGGAATAACCTAGCCTTATGGGAATTAGTGTCATTGGTTTGCAATGGATTCATAACCAACAAGGTCTTCTACAGCTTCATGAGCATGTGAAGTTACATTGTGTGTAGATTTGCTTAAGACTCCTCCCTCCCCTTTTTTTTAATTCTGCTGTTCAAATGTATGTGTAGAAACACTGACAATCGACAGTGCATTCATGCACACAAAACATGGTTGAGTGATGACAGCTTTGTGTCTGTGGTGAACAGGATCAAGTTCTAGGCCTTGTGAACTCTTATTTACACAGATATGCCTACACTTGGAATCACCGGCTGATGGGTAAAGTACACATTGCAAAATCCACACTAAGAAACCAACTTGACACTGTCAGGATAGCTTCACTAACAGGAAGTAAATCATAAATAGAACACAAGAAGTGCATGAACACAGCAAATGTAAGAGTCCCCAGGAAGCAGAGGGAAGCTGGAGAAATGGACAGGGTTCAAGTCCTCGCATTAAAGAAGCTTGTACTTTTCCTTGAAACTTTGGGGTTGAAAATAAACACCATTTCTAAGTCAGTAGTTTTACATGTGAATGGGACAGATGCATAGGATGGGAGGAATGCGCACATTAAACAAGATGTATTAATAGTGTAGATGGGAGATGATGAATGTCTGTCCTGGCCTAGTGAGAAAGAAAAAGTGGATATGAAAAAAAGTAAGAAAGTAAGCACTGTCTAAAATAAAAATGGTTTAACCAAGACTTAAAAGCTGCTTTCTTCTTTTCTTTTTTTTCTTTCTTTCTTCCTTCCTTTCTTTCTTTTTCTTTTTGTTTTTTGACCAGGCATAGTACCTTTAATCCCAGCAGAGGCAAGCAGATCTCTGTGAGTTTGAGACCAGCCTGGTCTAATAGTGAATTCCAGGACAGCCAGAGCTACATAGTGAGATGCTGTCTCAAAGGAGGAAAAAAAAAGAAACTGCTTTTTAAAATATGTTTTAAACCTTGATCCAGATTGTTAATACCAGACAATAGTCACATGTTTAAGTTCCAGCTATCGTTTAGGAGCTCTGCACAGACTGTTAGAGAACACAGGGCCAGGATCCCAATGTCAGCATTTTTAAAATGAGAATTTGAATTTGTTGAACTCATGACGAGTTTAAGATCTCACATCCATAGTTCCTCATTTTAGTGGTTTTGATATTGTAGACTTAACCTTTCTGCTTTACTTAAAGTGATTGACTTTTGTTGCTCATCACTGTTGTGTAAGCTAGAGCTCATCACTGTTGTGTAAGCTAGAGCAGATGGAAGGATGGAGATGAGTTGGGGTGTGCTTGCTAAGGAGGGGGATTTTCTTCTGAATCTTCAAGCAGATGTATGAAGAACTATGGATTTTGAAGTCTCCATAATCAAAGTACATATTGCTTTCAAGTGGGTAGTAGCCAGCAGTGAAAGTGTGCTAATCGTTATGGAAATCTGGAAGAATTGCTGAACTATATTAAAGTTGAGGACATTATTTATTTACAATGGGAAACTATTATTTATAATGTGATGTGTTTACCGCTAATTTGGGTTTCTCCCTCTTCCCTTTCTCCCTCCCCCTCTTTGGTATGTGTGGGAATGGGGGGGTGTGGATGTGGTGTGGGTGGATGTATGTATGTCAGTGTGTACATGTGTGGTATGAGTGATATATGTTCACATGTGTGTATGCCTATGTTCATGTGAGGAAGCTAGAGGAGGATGTCAATGGCCTGCTCTAACATTCTACCCAATTCCCTTGAGACAAGGTTTTGTTAATCCCATAGATGTGACGAGAAATACCAGTGATCCAAATCATGGCCAAATTAATTTTTAAAGCCTGTTTTATTTGTGCACATAGGCTGTCCCTAAAGGTGGGGTTCAAGAGATCAGCATTGGACATGGGTAAGATAAGGGTTTTTTTTATTTCCAGAGTAGGGTTATTCCACATGGATTTTGCAGGCAAATAGGCAAGGTTACAGAAGCAGAGCATAAGCATAACAAGTTGGTCTTAACAGTCTCCTAAAACAAAGACATGGTTGCAGGGTAATCACAACAACCCCCCGAAACAAAGCATGGTTACCATTTCCTGGAACAGGCAATACAGAACCATTTGTAGTTAAGGTTATGTGTGGGGCATAGTCCATTCCTTGAGAAACAGATTTAATCATAAACAAGAATGAGCCTAGTTTGTCTTTATTATGAGATGACTTTCAAGCCCAAGATGGAGGCAGGCTGGTTTATCAATTTCTCAGTGAACCTTCAGGTAGGCTAGCAGCATCCCATTAATGCCTTCCTATGTTGCCCCGAACCTCCCTTAAGTAGGGAAGACTTCCTCCTGTAGGAAAGGATAATCCTTTTCTAAGGATTTTGTCACTATTTTTCCTGCAGAACATTCTGTATTGTGTTGTCAGATGCAAGTTTGTGGCAGGGAGCAATGAACGTATGACCTATTGGTTTTAGATTGTGGCCTTGTAACAATAATCTCCCTCCTCTTCTATAGCTGTGGTGCACATACCACAAGAAGTCTTTGGTGAAAACAGCATGCACCAATAGCCTGAAGGCCTTAAACTTGGATTACCTGGACCTCTACCTCATACATTGGCCCATGGGTTTCAAGGTACCACTCAGTTTGTGTCTAGATTCCTACAAAGACTCAGACAAATGTCAGCATGGGAGAGAGCTTGGAAGCAAAACATTGTCTGTATTTTGTCATAGAAAATGTATGAAAAGTATTAATTAAGCTGGAACTTCCAACATTTAAAATCATTAGAAATTATTAAGAATGTATTTTCTGATACTTGTTCTGTAACCTAATATGTTGATATTTTATTTATATGGACATGTGATTTTATTTGTATGTTAATAAATAAAGTTGCCTGGGGGTCAGAGCTAATAGCAAGCCATAGCAGAAGCTGGGTGGTGGTGGGGCACTCCTTTAACCCCAGCACTTGGTAGGCAGATCTAGGTGGATCTCTGTGTGTTCAAGGATACAGCCAGCATGGAGACACACACCTTTAATTTCAATAACAACCTTAGAAGACCTGGAGTTCTGTATAGACAGGCAGTGACGAGGAGGTCATGTGGTTGGGTTTACAACCAATGAGAAGGCAGAACAGAAAGTCAATAAAAGTACAGACACACAGAAAGTAGACCTCTTTGCTGACAGCAGCAGCCGTGAGGGTAAGAAAGGGTTTTTAGCTCTTAGCTATTGCTCTGATCTCTTGGGCTTTTAACTCTGCATTGGCTCTGTGTTTCTTATTTAATAAGACTGTTCATCTACAACCTACTAGGAAGGTATAATTGGTCATGAGGAACAGGCAGTCTGTAAGCCCTTGTGGCTGTTCAGCAGAGTGACTAGGTGTTTACCTCTTAGTGTGTCTTCCTCTTCCCTTTCTATCCTGCCTTTTTATTCTCACTTGGCTATCACTCATCTTGATGGGAAGTCTTAGAAGAGTGAAGAGCCTAATAATATTGTTGGGAGAAAGTAGAATGTATTAAGACATGAAGGAAGCTCCATTGTTCCCTGATTTTAAAAATCTGAATCAGATTTTTAAACTTTGTGAAAGATTCCTAACAGGATTTTGCTGGCCTCACCTTCTCTTCGCCCTTGGTATGAAAGTGGCTGCTGAGCCTAGAGAAGAGAATTGGCATAGCCAGGCCAGAAGGACTTAGTGACAGGGGTAAAGCTAAGATGCAAATCCACCAGTACAGACTGCCCATCTCTGTTCTCTCCCTATGTAATAGTCTGCTGATGGAGGATGCCACAAGCCTCACTAAGCTCCTTATCTTCTGATTCTCACAGCCTGGAGAAAAAGATGTACCTTTGGATTACAATGGCATGGTCATACCCAGTAACACCAGCTTTCTGGACACATGGGAGGTAAGTTGAAGCATGCCATCTGGCTACTTCACCCCCACTCACAGATACCCAAATGAAAGTTGTGCAAGATCTCTGGAGCTTCTGGGTTAAAGTGTACCCAGTACTACTTCAAGTATGTGGTTTGCAATATATGACAGTTAAATATTGGTTGCCAACTTGACATGATCTAGAATCAGCTAGGTCAAGAATCAAACCCTTAGGCAAGTCTTTGAAGAAGTTCCTAGATTGGATTAAATGAGGCTCAAAGGAGTCACCCTGAATACAGGTAGTATCATTCCATGAACCAGGATCCTGGACTGAAGAAAAAGAGAGGAGTTCCATGTGCATCCCTGTTCATTTCCTAACTGTGGATGCAGTGTGACCAAGGCCCGCACATTCCTGTTACCATGATTCCCCACCATGACGAATGACCAACTGTCCCTTTAAACTGTTATTCAAAAATAAGCCCTTCCTTAAGTTACCTTATGATAAAACACAAAAAGTAGCTAACACACACCATGAATTATGGATGAATACTTGAAAAACTAAAGACACACCAAACTTAACTTAGTGTAGTATAGAGAATAACACAGATCTCTCTTTTTCCTTCAACTGTTTCTTTTTTAAATTTAAAACTACCATTTTTTTTTCAGGAAATACAGAGTATAAAAAAGGAAATTAAAAAGCCCATGTTCCCATCAGCCCCTGGCAGTCTTCTCCTGTAGGTTCTCTTTTATTGTTACAAAACCATAATGTTGGCAGCATTCTGAAGCTCACAGCAGAAGGGCAGGAAAAGGACAAAATCAGAGGGAAGATGACCAAGTGTCAAGCCAGTGTCCAGGGTCCAGATGAAAAAATGGCGAGAATTCGAAGAGAAGTGGTGAGCAAGAAAAATCAGGAAGGTGGTGAACTTGAGAGTCTCATGAAGTCAGTGAAGTTGACCAAGCAGGAGCAGAGAGAATAGCAGGACTCTCTGACTGAGTTTTAGTACTGTTGCTGCCCATTTGAGGAAGAAACCATTGGCACACTGGAACAAGTTTAAATCGGCAAAGCTTAGGGAAGAGTTTCAACTCAGAAGACGCAATAGGGAGCCTTTCCTGGGAGAATTACGGGTGAAACTGCAGGGATGCTTCAGTCCTTTAGAGAGACAAGAGAAACAGAACAGACCGGGAAAAGTCCCTGGGCTGGACACTGACAGCCTTTCTTCCTGGAAATCTGGAAACTCACCAGAAAAAAGCTAAACAAAGTGGTTCTGATAGTCCAGCCCTTTCTATCAGCTTGGGCTTATGCTCATCAAAGATTTGGGGTTAAACACCAGGTGTTCAAACATCCATGGTGTTGATTGCAGAATCTTAATTCACTGGTTGCTGTCTTCACAATCACTGAAGACTGACTTACGCCTAGTTCCACACTACCATGAAGCTGTTGGGTTTTCTGAAAGCCTAGGTACAGGGTTCACTTATTAGAGGTCAGCCCAGTCTCAGATTGCTTTGCCCTCAAATTACTTAAAATGTGAATAGTGACGGCAGGAAACGAGAGTGTTGACCCATCACCAAGCTCGGGATGAATATCTAGGTGGAAAGAAAGTGAACAGAGTCAGCCCTGGTGAGGACTGCTGCAGATAACCTCTCAACACAAGAGTAAGAGCAGCTGAAATGTGCTGAATGCTTGCTAGGGTCCAACTGTGGCCGATTGCTTTGTGTGTATCATTTCACGTACCTTTAAAACAGTCCCTGTGGAGATAATATTGTCCACGTGGATTTGTAACTTCAAGTAAAATACTTTTAAAGTATTGGGCCACTATGGCGAGTCACTAAGGGACATGGCGTGTCAGGGAGCTAGACAATAACTTGTATACTCAGCATATTTCTTTCTCTTTTTAGGCCATGGAGGAGCTGGTGATTGAGGGCTTGGTGAAGCACCTTGGGGTATCAAACTTTAACCATGAACAGCTTGAGAAACTTTTGAATAAGCCTGGTTTGAGGTACAAGCCAATAACTAACCAGGTGAGCTGGTAGATAGTAAGACGTTTTACACACTGTTACTCTTTTTTCCTCCATGTGGAGGTGGATGAGACAGATAATATGTTTGTCTGTATTAGCTGTCAGCATTGAAAGGAGGTAACAGGCACAAGTGACTGGCTGAGTGAACAGGTGTCTTTCTTTATAGCTCATATAGTTAGGTGATGCCATGGGTGGGTAGAATGTGACACGGATCTCCATTCTTGGCATGTGTTTGGAGGCAGATGACCAAGTGTGTTCAGAAGAGCAGGATCTCCTCAGTCCCTTCACCCTCATTAAATGACAGCAGCCCTCCCTTTCACTCATCCAGCCCATGCAGAAGACACTGTCTCCACCCAGGCTAGCAGAGTACAGAAACGAATCTTCTTCTCCCGCCTGCCCTTCACATTTCTGCTACAGCACATATAGTACCCAAAACTTCACGCTTTTATGTTTACTGGCTACTATTTGTCAGCAGGATTTAATGACCACAGAAATTTTTGTCCGAACTTGGTTGTAGGTATAGCCCCAAACCTGGGCATTCTAAGTTTTTCGATCACTGTTTGTTGAATGGATGATATTAGAGAATTACATGTGACAAGTACATGTTGCAGGTGACATTAACACACCTTCAGCAGAGACTTCCTGGAAGTTCTTCTTGCCGATGTGGCATGAGCCTGAAAGTAAAGGCACTGTTCATAATTCCCTTCAGTTCCCTGTAAGTGAGCATTAATTTTTAAGTCTGTTTATAACCTGGAAGCGTGCATGAGAAAAATGGAGGAGGCAGAAATAACTGCTCTCAAAGCTTGTGCTTGAACCTCAAGTCCTGATGACAAAAGATAGCCAATAAGCAAATTAAATGTGGCAGGTATTGGGTACTGTGAGTGCTGTCATGGAAATTTAAAGGGTAAGAGGGAGAGGGAGCAGATTCAGACTGCTCAGGCTTGTCCCACATGATGGAAGAAGGCCTCACTGAACAGGTGGTACAGGAATGTCTGCATGACATAGGGGTCTGAGAGTCAGCAGACTTGGAGCCATTTATAGCAGCTGACATTGTGGAGCTGGGAAAGACCAACCTACTCATTTGTAAATGGAGACATCCAGACACTAAGAGAGGCCTTGTACCTAACTAGTGATGGTGGAGATATCAAGTATGTCTTCCCGTCAGTGCTTTCCTGGTGTGCTTCTTGTCTGAATGACTTTGGTGCACTGTGGTTCTCTTTGTAGATTGAATGCAACCCATATCTTACTCAGAAGAATCTGATTGATTATTGCCACGGGAGAAATGTGTCTGTGACTGCTTACCGTCCTCTTGGTGGCTCGAGGTAAGGGCATGTTAGAGACTAAGCTAATCTGAATGCTAAGAGATGCTAGATGCTCCCCTCCCATTTCATTTGAGAGTTGGAGGAATTTCACTAAGAGGGTATAGAGTGGGCTGCCCACACTTCTCAGGCCCCAGGGAGAAGGTGGAGGGGAGCTCCTTCTCAAACTGGAGGGTTGCCTTGATTGGGCTTCCCTGTGGGGGTAACCAGCTTTGAAGGGACAGACCCAGCCAGAAGTGAACCCTCTGTTGATCTGCCCTGTAGTTTATCAGTCAGCTACTAACCTGTCTCTCGGGGCATGTCACAAAACTCAGAGCCTTTAGATAACACTAAAGTGATGTCTTCTTTCCCTGAACCTGGAGTTTGCACTGTTCCCCTCCTGAGCCACCTAAGCCAGAACTGTGGCTTTCTCATACACCCACTCCAATCTAATGCAAAGATGGGTGTCTTATGCTAGGAGAAGCTGAATTCTATCTTTGATCTCTTCTGTCATCACCTCTACCTTAATGAAATACAGATGCCTTAAGGTCCTTGTCCCCTAACTTCTGTGCAGATCCACCCGTTTCTTTGGGTTACTCACCTGCTAGCTGAAGTGATCTCATTGCACACAGTCACGTCAGTTTCCTACTCTAACGTTGTTCTGCCTGAGCCTGTGTAGAGGAGCTGACCTGACCCCATCCTCCGCTGGTCAGTCTTTTCCCCATTGCTACAAATCTTCAATATGTAAAGCATTACATAAAACTGCTCGTGGTTGCTTGAATAGACTATTCTTTCTAGTCTTTGCATATACTGTTCTTTTTACTAAAAATCTGTATTTTTCTCGTTTCTGGTGTCATGTTCAGCTCAGTAGCGCTATGTCCTCCAGGAACTTTCCACGAGCCCCTTTTCGTATTAGGTGCGTTGTTCTTATCATAGCATCTCATCTTCATTCTCTTTCACTCTCTAATGCACTAGGTTTCTTTCCACTGTTTGTCACTCATGTCACCTGACTGCAAAGGCCATCTCTTCTTAGTCTATTCCTACCCCCAAACTGGGTGTCAGGAAACTATTTGGAAGCCAGGGAAGGCTGGACTTCCTTCAGTCTTCTTACCTCTGTGTTTTCCATGTGAAATATGGTGTGCATATTTGGACTTGATAGCAGCTGGGGAGTTCCTAGAAGTCTGGAGTATATTTTACAGCTGAGCCTTAGTGTAGAAAGGTCTCTGAAAGAGAGACAGAGGGGCTTATGGCAAGATAACACCTGCTGAGTCCAGTTCTTTCTAAACACGTTGAGTACTGTGACTAGCTCTATTCTTGAAACCTGTTAATTGCATAATAAAAAATGGTTTTCTGGCTTTGATTCCTTAGCACTGTGTAACCCAGATTTGGTAGTGCACACTTGTAACCCCAGCACTTTGAACAGGAGGCAGAAAGATCAGAAGTCCAAAGTCATTCTCAGGCTACATAGCAAGCTCAAAGCCAGACATGACACCCTGTCTAAAAAAATAAAAATAAAATGACTTATTTTAGTCACTAGTACCCTTGCCTGGGTAGATTTTGTGTGTGTGTGTGTGTGTGTGTGGTTACAGTCATACTCTTAAAAGTGTCTTATACTAAAAGTTTTTACAACAAGAAAATAGTAAACCTCACCCAGGTCTGGCAACACCTGCCAACAATCCCAGTACTCAAGAGGCAGAGGCAAGATGACTGTCAGGCCCACCAACCAGGTCTACTAAGTGAGTTGCCTCGAAAAAAATAAAACTTACTAAGCAAGTAAAATAAGTAAATAGTAATTTTTAATCTTAGAGAAAAGTACATTTTTTAAGCACTTGTGTTGACTATTTTCCTGACTCAACACCCTTTGCTGTGTCTCTCTAGAGAGGGGGTTGACTTGATGGATGATCCTGTTGTTCAGAAGATTGCCAAGAAGCATCGGAAGTCTTGTGCTCAGGTACGTGGAAAGAACTGTCATGTGCTGAGATCACAGTTCTCTGTTACCTCCCTCACAGTCCTGAGCCTTGCCAGTTTCTAGAAAGGGCTCAGTTTACCCTGGATGAGTTGATTCACCAGAACTTCCTAATCTGGAGCTGTACGTTGGTTGCTTCCATGTTCCCATCCAGTCAGGCCATATGGCCTGCCTTCCTCAACAGTCAGCACTCAGGATGCCCTCCAGTGTCACTTCTTCTGCCCCACCAACTGTGTGGACAATCAGAGTGAGAGAGAATAGTCATTAAAGTCAGCCTGATCCAAATGTCCCGATCACTGAGGGAACTGGGCACATGCTGAGGGATTCGAGTGAAGGTGTGGGTGGGTCCTCTGAACTTCTCTTTGGGCTGATAGCATTCACAATTACAGATATATTAACAAAGCAGTTCAGTGTGATTTCTAAAGACCTTTGAGATGACCGAGACTTTTAAGCTCTTACTGTACGATGAAACTTAACTATTGTAATGCCTCAGCCTTGATTCCATTTGTTTTATTTCTGTGTGAAACTTTCTTTCCTACAGATTTTGATCCGATTTCAGATCCAAAGGAAAGTGATCGTCATTCCCAAATCTGTCACTCCAAGCCGAATTAGGGAGAATATCCAGGTGGGCATTTCTTGATTTTACAATGCTTCAGATCATGACTTAAGAGAGTGGAGTGCTGGCTAACTTGTATAACAAATAAACAACCCCAGATCTCTATGGCCTTCACCCAACAGAAGTGTCTTCTTCTATGAGCTAACTGTGTTGGTGGTCAGCCTTTCACATAGTAGTCAGGACAGCTCTTATTATGCCCCACCCCACCCCTGCACCCACCAAAGCTGGGTATCTTCTCCATTCAACCCAAGATGGGGAAAGAGGTAAGAGGGGCTCCTTGGGAAGCATGTAAGAGACCAATTTTGAGAATGAGCACCTCCCTCCTAGTCAATCATTCTGCCACACTGGCCCTCAGCAGAAGCTGGGTATGCCCCGTATGTGCTCAGGGGGAAGGAATACAGGGTTAGTGAGCATCTAGCCAGTCCGGGCCATATAGGGTATGTCCACTAGTCCGCTGCTGCCGGTGTTAGGTTTTTCACTTTTGCCTATTGACATTTAAGAGTCAGTGAAAACTAATCCGCTAGACATTTTCATTATCTAGAACATATACAAAATGCTGACTGAGAGAAGACTTTTGAAGACAGTCTTAAATTTTAATCGAGAATCACAGCAGAAAATGGGACCTGATGCTGAGAACAGAGAATGGTGTCAGTTTATGAGAGGCTCAAGAGAAAGTGCCGGTCAGTTCTGGAGGAGTCAGGAGTTATGGACATGAGCTTAACTAGAAGAAGAAAATCAAGGACAGTAGGCTGTGAGCTTGTCCTCTGAGCTAGCCAAAAGCTTTCAATCTGCTCTCTTTGACAGCTCAGAGTGCCCATTTACTATCTTCTCTGGTACTGTTTACATCTCCTTTTGGTCCCAGTGACTCTAGCACTAAGGCTGCCTCCCTTCAATTCCCATATACACTGTGTGGCTGGTTTGGCCAAACCCAAGGACAGCCATCTCCCTAGGGTAGAGGCTGAGGCCCAACAACTCCCCTCCCTTAGGGTAGGGTGAAGCTACTGGATGTTCTTCTGTTCATTCTCCTTGGATTCAGACCCTCAGCTGCAGTGAAGAGTGGTCACTGTGAGATATAGTTATTGCTGAATTTGGTCATAGCCCTCAAGTGGGTTAGAAGGGGAAGTGCAGAAGAGGTAAGACTACTATTTGAAAATGAAGTCACTCAAAAAGTTCTTGTGTGCTTTGATGCTAAAGTCAGTACCAACTGTCTTCCTAGTTGATGAGGGAAGGAGGAACAATGGTTTTTCCTTTTGAAAGGAGGAGGTAGGTCATTAAGAAATCACTTTGCTTTTTTAAAACTCTTCCTGTGTTCCTCACCCCCATAACATAAAAACAATATATAGCTCATCTTTCCAAAGTTTCTTAAATGTAAGTGAGGCTAAGCCCGTGCCCACCAAGTGATGAAAATCCAAGTACATTTTGGGAGGCTCAGCTGTATGTCAGGGGAAGTTCTAGGTGTCTAAGGAAGAATTTCTGTCCAGTCTTACTGTCCATTGTAAGGAACATACATGACAATTAAATGGGGTTTAATATGAATTCCCTATGATTATCTGATTTTGGTTCCAGGTATTTGATTTTAAATTAACAGAAAAAGATATGGAGGAACTTCTCAGCCTAGACAAGAACCTCCGGTTGGCCACATTCCCCTCGTAAGTTCATCTCCTTTACTTCCTTTTAAAGATGAAGGAGCTCCACACAAGCAGGGTGACTGGTTCTTAAATAGATGCTTGCTGCTATATTCAAGGTTAATTAAACCTAAACCGTACTGTAACTCCTCCCTGTTTAAGGTTGGGCCAGTGAATACAATGACTAATCTGTATACTAGAGAGTTAGGAAAGCACAACTCTGTCACTTAAGAGGTTGCCTTTAAGAATGCCTGTTCTTTATTTCTGTTTTGAATTTGTGATTCTGTTTTTCAGAACCGAAAATCACAAGGACTACCCTTTCCACATCGAGTACTGAAGACAGTTTCACTTGCTGTCCTTTGTTCTCAGATCACCAAGATCTGTGTGGTCTCAGCCAGGAATGACAGGGCAGAATTAGAAGCAAGGAAATCCTGCTTGGAGCAGAGGACCAGTTCTTAGAGCAACATAAAGATCTAGGGATGAGAAAGGAAGTACCATGAGGGCGGGGGCTATTACCAAGTTGTTAGGGATAGCCAAGCACACAGAGCACTGTAATTTATGTAGGCTGATCCTTGTGGCTTCTATCCTCTGAAATGAGATGCTGATGGCTCATGAATTAAAATTACCTGCACATTTTAAGAAAACCTGATTTATAGAGGGGTTTGAGTAATGTGTAATATTTGAGAAGTTAGTATGATAAATATCCACAAGTTGGCCAGTTGTGTTTTCCTTCACATTACTCTGTGCCCTCTCAGAGTTTTCTAGATTATTTTCAAGCAAAATCTACCTGCACTTAAGAGAAGGAAAGTCGTTAAACTGAGGCTCTATCTCAGACAAAATTTTGTTTCTGTTATTCTTATTTTGAAAATGTATGTGTGTGTGCATCTTCACATATGTGTGCAGGTTCACATGAGTGCATGCACATGGAGTCCTAAAGAGAAGTGAAAGAATCTCCTTGGTCTGGGTCCCAAAGAGAGATTTATTGCAGACAGACGTTCGCTTCTGATGCGAGAACCTCATGTTTGGCTTTGTGTCATGGAAATTTGTGGTGGTATTGTGTTCCCCCAAAATATTGTGCACCCTAATAAACTTATCTGTGGTCAGAGACAGAATAGCCACAATATTAAACATAGAGGATAGGCAGTGGTAGCACACGCCTTTAATCCTAGCATTTCAGAGACAGAAATCCCTCTGGATCTCTGTGAGTTCAAGATGTGAGCCTTTAATCCCAGGGAGTGATAGAAAAAACAGAAAGATATATAAGGCATGAAGACCAGAAACTAGCAGCATTTGGCTGGTTAAGCTTTTAGGCTTCGAGCAGCAGTTCAAGCTGAGATTCATTTGGATGAGGACTCAGAGGCTTCCAGACTGAGGAAACAGGATCAGCTGAGGAACTGGTGAGGTGAGGAAGCTGTGGCTTGTTCTGCTTCTCTAATCTTCCAGCATTCACCCCAATAACTGACCTCAGGTTTGATTTTATTAATAAGAACCTTTTACGATTCCCACTACAGAATTTTGTCACAGCAACAGAAATGAAACTAGAATGCATGTCATGATTTCATATTTGATCTAAATGCTATAGTTACCATACTTTTCAATAGTTATGTACTACAGTCTCTTTTAACCATAAATTAGTGAGTGCTACTTGTTGTTTCTGATGGAATTTCTGGATTAGGTTGCTATAAGGCTGTGTAGTAACAGTTCCATAACTGATTAGTACCTAGCATTGTTTATATGTTTCTGTTTAAAAAATGTCTTTTTGAATACACACTGGATCCATTGATGCTGAAGTCATAGCCAACAAGTATAAACTCATGTTTATCTAACACACCCATTTTTCCTTATAAAACATATATATCAGTCTCTTGGATTTGGAACACTAGTCAACAAGCACTGTTACTGGGCAATTTTAAACCATGAATCAACAACAAGAACCCTAAAAATATGAAAACAGCACTAAACACACCATGTTAAAAGGACTCTACTTATAGTCTGTGCTTGTTGGTTTTAAATGTCAGCTTGCCACACCACAAGGGAGAATCACCTGGGGAAAGAGCCTCAGTTGAGCAATCACCTGTATCAGGTTGGCCTGTGAGCATATCTGTGGGGGACTATCTTGATTGTTTATTGACGTAGGAAGACCCATCTCATTATGGATGATACCATTCCCCGGTAGTAGATATGATCTGTATTACACAGAGGAAACTGGATGAAAACTAGGAAGCCGCAATCAGTGCAGAGTCACTTGTTTCTCTCTGCTCGGAGTTATGTGAGTAGCTGTCTGAGTTCCTGCACTGTCCCCATCCCATGTCACAGTAACAGAATAAACTAGAACATAGACA
The DNA here is from genome assembly GCF_903995425.1 of Onychomys torridus. Lineage (NCBI taxonomy): Eukaryota > Metazoa > Chordata > Mammalia > Rodentia > Cricetidae > Onychomys > Onychomys torridus. The sequence continues at coordinate 62,784,008 of NC_050447.1, forward strand.
AAGAGCTGAAACAAGGAGTCGTCTGGATGTGGAAAGCTAACTTCTCTGTGAAGGTTTTTTTTAATGGTCGTGAAAGCACATGTATTTGAATTTCAGGGTTTTTCCAATATGGAATCCCTGAAGGAGGAGTTTCAAGGGTTTCCCCAGCCTACATGTAGCAGTGTTGAACATGGGTTCCATCTGGTGAAGTGGACCTTAAGTCACCATTGGACTAGCATATCTTGCAGGCAGGACATCATTGTAGATCAAAGAGTTTATAGCTTAGTTTTTGCTTACATTTCTCTTTTGGTAGCTGCAGAGTACCTTTTTTGTTTGTTTTTTGAGACAGGGTTTCTCTGTGTAGTTTTGGTGCCTGTTATGGATCTTGCTCTATAGACCAGGCTGGCCTCAAACTCACAGAGATCTACCTGGCTCTGCCTCCCAAGTGCTGGTATTAAAGGCATGCATCGCCACCACCCAGCTCAGGGTACCTTCTTGTAACAAAGGTGATAGCACATAGGAGTGAAGGCACTATGTAGGCACCAACTTGACTTTTCCATGTTCAATGAGTTGTGTGGGTGTTGTCTTCAGCAATGAGACCTTACTATCAGTTTGTGGAGACCAACCCATAGTCTTGACAATAGCCTGAGGTGTTTAAGAGTTCCTATGAGACCCATTTGAACAATAATTTAATTAGATGCAACCCATTCTCAGCACTGGAAGCCTCATTTGGTGACAAGATATGGTAAGTTGGGGCTCTGTCTCCCTCATTACTTGGTGAGTTTATTTAGATCACTTTCATATATGTACATATTTTAGGAAAATTCTGCTGCATTAGATTTCTTTTCTACCTTTCAAATGGCCCTTAATTTTAGCTGTCTATCCCCTAGTGCCCTGCCTCATCCCCCTCTTTACTCCCTCCCTTCCAAGCCACCCATCCATCCATAGCTATTTCCTTTTCCTAGGGAGATCTAATTGACCCCCTTACTCTATACCTAACCTCTATGGTTCTACAGATTGTAGCTTCCTTGTCATTGACTTAACAGCTACTATCCACACTTAAAGACAAATACCTTATTTGTCTGGTTCTGGGTTTCCTCACTCAGGATGAATTTTTCTACATTCATCCATTTACATGAATATTTCATGATTTTATTTTTTGTAATGGCTGAGTAATATTCCATTCTGTAAATATACGACATTTTATTCTTTCATCTTTTGGGGGACATCTAGGTTTAATGTGATAAAATCACTACCAATCCACAGAAATAGCTTAATGATTACAGGACTTTATTGAGGAGTTAATTCACCAGACAAGAAACACACAATACAGGAGATGGGGATTGTAGCAGGATCCTGGAAAGTGAGGTATGATCCAACTCAGTTCTTTGGAGAGCTCTGCCTTTATCCCCACCAGTATCCAAAACCACAAGGTAGCGAAGAGAGGCAAGCACATGTTAGTGCATCCTAGGTCTTAAGAGTTGCTGTCCTGGCCATGCCCAAGAGGCAGGTACCTGATGGCTGTTTGCTGCCTCACTAGGTGTGGTACTTTAGGGCATGGCACAGACAGCCACCCACTACATAGGTTGTCCTTTAATTTCTGGCTCTTATGAATAGAGCAGCAATGGACATGGTTGAGCAAATGTCTCCATGATAGGATGAAACATCCTTTGGTTACTCTCAAGAGCAGTATACTTAAATTTGGAGGTAGATCAATTCCCATCTTCTCAAGGAACCACCATAGTAATTTTCATAGTGTGGTTTTTAAGTTTGCACTCTCTGCAACAGAGAATGAAGTGTTGGCCTTATTCCACATCCTCATCAGCATGTCACTTGTTAATTACTAATCTTAGCCATTCTGATGAATGTAAAATGAAATTTAAAGTAGTATTGGTATGCATTTTCCTGATGACAAAAGATATTGAACATTTCTTATAGTGATATTTTATTTGTATTGAAATGTGATTTTATTTGTATGTTAATAAAGTTGCCTTGAGGTCAGAGCAAGCCAGAGCAGAAGCTGGGCGGTAGTGGTGCACGTCTTTAATCCCAGCACTTGGGAGACAGAGCTAGGCGGATCTCTGTGTGTTCAAGGACACAGCCAGCATGGCAGACACATGCCTTTAATCTCAATACCAACCATAGAAGACCTGGAGGTCTGTACAAACAGGCAGTGATGAGGAGGTCATGTGGCTGGGTTTACAACCAATGAGAAAACAGAACAGAAAGTCTTTAAATAGACAGGACGCACAGAAGCAGGTCTCTGGTGGAGAGGAAGAACAGCAGAAGCAGTGAAGGGTAAGGTTTTCTGCTCTTGCTCTGACCTCGTGGTTTTTAACTCTGCAATTGGTTCTGTGTTTCTTATTTAACAAGTCAGTTACATCTACATTTGGCACCCAATGTGGCAAGAATTCATTAAAAACCGCTTGCCTTGCCAGTGGGTCTGGCTTTCCGTGTGGGCAGGCCGGCTGGCTCCCTAGCTCGGGCCTAGCTTGGGCCTAACCCAGGCCTAGCCCAGTTTAGGACTCAGGCCCAACCTACCTTAGCTACAAGCGGTTACTGCCACAGCTGGAGTTACTTGCTTAAAAAGCCGGTGCTACGAACAACTCAGGCCTGCAGGAGCTACCGCTAATTGCAGTAGCTACACGCAACTGCAGATAGGCTGCTTTTGCCTGAAACGCCAGCACACGTGGTCAGCTTAAGGAAGCCAGAGCCCAGGCTCAACTCAGCTCAAACGGGAACATTGAAGTGGTTGGATTCAAGCTTTTAGACAGAACTTAGCTACGCTTTCTTGCTTTCTTGCTCTCCCTCTCTCTCTCTCTAGATTCCCACCCCTTACACTAGGTAGCTGTTTTGAAATTCCCTCAGATTTCTACTGTTCTACACAGAATTGGTAAGTCATTTATATCAGATATTTTAAAGGAAACTATTTAAAAGAGATTTTTTTCCACATTTAAAAAAAATGGGTTTATGTGTACATGGAAATTTTAGGCAGTCTCATAATGGAACAACTACATGAGAAGATTAATGTTGATTGAATTATGTACATTATTAATCTTCTTATCCTTATTTTACTATTTAAAAAGATAGTTAATTTAAGTGCCAGGATAAAAATTTCAGAAAAACCTGTTAAACCTGTTAAAATGAATTATAGAGAAATTCAGATTCAGACAGAAGAAATTAACAGTGAAGTTGTTTCAGGATTGGATTATAAGGTTACAGAAAGAAAGCCTGTTTTCACACAATCACCCTTAATTTATCTGGTAACCATACAACAGCAACCTGGTCAAGTGAATACATAAAATATTTGGACTCCAGTTGAAATGTTAGACTTACGAAGGTTTAAGGAAGCAATAGTATCTTATGGCTTGCATTCTCCATATGTAAAGCAAATGTTAAACTCCTGGTCAACTTATAATAGGATTATACCACAGTACTGGCAGGAGCTGTCCCAGGCTGTTCTGGAACCCGGACAGCAGCTCCAGTGGCAAATGTGGTTCAAAGAGGAAGCTAAAAACATAGCAAAACAATGTAAGGATAGAGGTATACAAATCTTCCAGGATCAGCTTGTTGGAGAAGGCCAATATGCTGCAGTACAAACACGATGTTTATATGATATCCAAACTCTAATTCTATGTCGAATGGTAGCCTTGAATGCATGGGACAGAGTTGAGGAACCAGGAAAGAAAACTGAGTCATTTGCAAAGGTTATACAGGGCCCAAAAGAATCTTTCACAGATTTCTTACAAAGACTGACTTCAGCAGTAAATAGAATGGTCCCAAATTCAGAAGCTAGCAAGATAATAATTGAATCTTTGGCTTTTGAGAACACAAATGCAGCATGCAAGAGAATAATCAGGCCATTAAAGGCAAGATCTGAGCCCTTGGAAGATGGGATCAGAGACATGGTTAATGTTGAGGCTCATGATCATGATAATATGTGGGTAGGAGAAGCAATTTCAAGAGGTTTGAGGAATGTCAGATGTTTTGGATGTGGAAAACAAGGACATTTGAAAAGGGACTGTAAACAGGGCACTTCTAGAAACAATGTTTCTTCAAGGAACAATGGCAACAGAATGTCCCTTCCTTCTGGAGTATGTAGAAGGTGTGGTAAGGGAAGACACTAGACCAATGAATGTAGATCGACAAGGGACAGACAAGGTAATACTTTGCCTCAGTCTTTGGGAAACTCCCAGAGGGGCCTCAGGCAGGTCCCTACAGTGAATCCAGCTCAGACCTTCCTGCAATCGTAGAAGAGACCCCTACTCAGAGCAGTTAAATAACCAAATGCCTATTGGAATAAACCAGGCTACTCAGAGTAATGGAACAACTGAGACAGAGAGAACAGAAAATTCAGGAGAAACCATAAAGAAAATTTTTTGGCAATCTTCTATAAATGAACAAAGACCAAAATTAACAATAAAAATAAATGTTGTTTTGTTGTCTGGTATGGTAGACACAGGTGCTGACATGACTATAATTGCACCAGAATTTTGGCATCCAACTTGGCATCTTCAGGAGGTAAATATTCAACTGTTAGGAATTGGAACATTATCTCAAGTGAAACAGAGTACAATATGGCTCAAATGTATAGGTCCAGAAGGACAGAGAGGAAAATTAAAACCATATGTGGCTAACATAGCTATGAACCTGTGGGGTTGAGACCTGTTACAACAATGGAATACTCAGAATAACATCCCTCTAACTTCAGAAACAAATAATAAACTAGCACATGTTTCTGAGAGAAATATTAGAAGGTATTCTAATGAGTGGTCACCAGCCATCCATATTATACAAGAACAGGGCACAAAAACTGATGATCTTCCAAAGACACCAACAGCTCTACCTTTAAAATGGTTAACAGACAAGCCTGTATGGGTTCATCAATGACCTTTAACAATGGAGAAACTCCAGGCTTTAGAAGAGCTGGTAGAGGAACAGTTAAATGCTCAGCATATTGAAGAATCTACTAGCCCATGGAATTCTCCTGTATTTGTTATTAAAAAGAAATCTGGTAAATGGAGAATGGTAACAGACCTTAGAGCAATTAACAAAGTAATTGAGCCAATGGGCTCTCTACAATCTGGAATTCCTTTACCTACTCCGTTACCTAAAGGATGGCCTCTCATAGTTATCGATTTAAAATACTGTTTCTTTTCAATACCCTTACAAGAAAAAGACAGAGAAAGATTTGCTTTCATGGTGCCTACTTACAATAACTCCCAACCAGTTAGAAGATTTCAATGGAGAGTCCTTCCACAGGGAATGTTGAATTGTCCAACCCTGTGCCAATATTTTGTACAACAGCCCTTGGAAGTGATATGTAAAAAATTTTCTAAATCTATAATTTATCATTATATGGATGATATTTTACTAGCTGACTCAAAAGCAGATACTTTAGAAACAATGTTTGAAGAAGTAAAGAAAATATTGCCTTGCTGGGGATTACAAATTGCTCCTGAAAAGATACAAAGAGGAGATTCTATTAATTTAGGATATAAAATAGAGCTACAAAAAATTAGACCTCAAAAGGTGCAAATTAGGAGAGATCGCTACAGACTCTTAATGACTTTCAAAGATTATTTGGGGACATTTCTCATCTACGAACTATTGTTAGGGTAAAAAATGATGAACTGAATAATTTGTTCAAAACCTTAGAAGGTGACAAGGACTTAAATAGTCCAAGAGAATTATCACCTGAAGCCTTTTACTCTGAGATAGTGTCTGTCTTTGAAGTTGAGGTGTGTTTCTTGTATGCAGCAGAAGGATGGGTCCTCATTTCATATCCATTCTGCTAGCCTGTGTCTTTTTATAGGTGAGTTAAGTTCACTGATATTAAAGGCTTTTAATGATCAGTGATTTTTAATTCCTGTTACCTTTTGATGGTAGTGTGTGTGTATTTCCCTTCTTTGGAATTTACTGCTATGGGGTTATCTATCATTTGTGTTTTCATGGGTGTATCTGATTTCCTCAGGTTGGAATTTTCCTTCTAGTGCTTTCTGTAGGGCCGCATTTGTGGATAGTTACTGTTTAAATCTGGTTTTGTCTTGGAATGTCTTGTTCACTCTCTCTGTGGTGATTGAAATTTTGCTAGTACATTAGTCTAGGCTGGCATCCATGGTCTCTTAGTGTCTGCATTACATCTGTCCAGGACCTAATGGCTTTCAAAGTCTCCATTGAGAAATCAGGTATTATTCTGATGGGTCTGCCTTCAAAAGTCACTTGACCTTTTTCCTTTGCTGCTCTTAATATTCTTTCTTAATTCTGTATGTTTAGTGGTTTAATTATTATGTGGTGAGGGGACTTTTTTGGGGGGGAGGTCTAGTCTATTTGGTATTCTATAAGCTTCTTGTATCTTCATAGGTATTTCTTTCTTTTAGTTGAGAAGGTTTTCTTCCATGATTTTGTTGAATATATTTTCTGTGCCTTTGAGTTGGTATTCTTCTCCTTCTTCTATCCCTATTATTATTAGGTTTGGCCTTGTCATGGTATCACAGATTTTCTGGACATTTTGTGTTATATCTTTTTTGGCTTTGGTATTTTCTTTGACTGACGAATCTATTTCCTCTATTGTATCCTCTACACTAGAGATTCTCTCTTCCATCTCTTGTATTCTCTTGGTTACGCTTGTATCTGTTTCCTGTTCATTTACTCAGATTTTCTATTTTCAACATTTCCTTTGTTTATGTCTTCTTCATTGTTTCTATTTCACTTTTCAGGTCTTGAACTGTTTCCTTTACATGTTTAATTGTTTTTTTTCATGCTTTTCTTGGTTTTCTTTAAGAGATTTATTGATTTCTTCCAATTTTTTGTTTGTCTTTTCCTCAATTTCTTTAAGGGAATTTTTTCATTCCCTTTTTAAAGGCCTCTTATATCTTCATGAAGTTATTTTTAAGGTTGCTTTCTGCTGCTTCTTTTACATTGTGATGTTCATGTCCTGCTGTTGTAAAAGGGCTAGGTTCTGGTGACACCATATTACTCTTTCTTTATGTTGTTGTATGTATTTTTGCACTGATGTCTACCCATCTCTTCCTCCAATAGGTGTAAGAGATGCCTGTGTCTGTTGAGCTGCTTTTGGTTCAGTCTTTGCTTGCTGTATCTGTGTCTTAGGGGCCACTCTGGGTCCAAACTTAGCTCTTGATTTAATTGGAGCAAGCAGATTCTGTATCTCAGGCAGCTGCTCTTGGTCCAATCCAAGTTGGCTGGTTCTGTGGCTCAGGGAGCCGATCTTGGTCTTATCAGGGCTCTTGGTCCAGTCAGAGCTGGCAGATTCTGTGTATCTCTTGGTCTAATGAGAGCTGATTGGTTCTGTGTCTCAGTAAGCTGCTGGTGTCACAGGGGAATGGATATTGGGACAGAGCATGGGTCTTGTAGATTGCTGGGTCTGATGGGGGGTTTTGGTAGGGTAGTCTGCCCACAGGAGTTTTCCCTGCTGGCCGGCAACTGGGGCACAGATCTTAGATATAGTTTTTAAAAGATTGTTTGATGTTTTACTGTAACTCATGTTGGCCTATGTAGCAGACTAAGCAACTCTTATGCTTATCAATTTTAAAATCTGACTTTTCTGGATATATTCAATTTTAGCTTACAAATAATTTGCCTTCAGAGTTTGAAATCTATCCTTCCATGCTTCTTTGGCTTTCTAGAGACCTGGAGAGACCTGATGCTCTTCTAATATGTTGGTGAGCTATTGTTCCATACATCTACATTTTAATATTGTTTCTGGGCCTTGTAATTTTCACATTTAAGTACAATATGCTGTGGGGAGGCTGTTCTCTGGTTATGCCCACTTAGGTTTCAAAATGCTTCTTTACTTTGGGTTTCCATTTATGTAGCCAATAAGAAAAGAAAAGGAAATGTGAGTATGAACAATTCAGGATTTAGGGCTGGTAGAGCATATAAAACATGGAGAAAGTTCTTTGACAAGTAAACGTCAATAAATGGGATAGAAATTTCCTAAGAGGGAAATTTAAAACAATAGATAAGAGTGGGTTGGTGGGAAGGTGGAGCAAGAGAAGAATAAATGGGGCTGTGATGTAGATAAAGGAGCCAGCATGATCTTCAGTAAGTAGACATGGGAGCAATGTTTACAAAGTTCCCCATCTTTCCTCTCTCACCTTGAGGTCAGACATATGAGTTCAGTGGAGTACCCTTAGGAAATTTATAAAACCTACTATTTCAAACACAAATCCTCTTACCGGATCCTGTGGAGCAATCTCCTTTCCAGTCTGAAACACAAGAAAGCAGGCATGGGTCTACAAATATTTGTCTGGCCTTATGCAACTAATTTTTGTGTATAGTGGATTGACCTAGAGATGAACTGAATAGTCTGTCCTTGTCTTTAAACCAGTCTCATTCCCCAGGTCTGTAGCAGAACACTTGTTGTGGTCTCTCTTTCTTCTCTGACCCCATCACCAAGGTTCAGAAATCTACTCCTCTAGCCTTCCTTTCCGCAACTCATCCCATCTTCCCAGCCTCCAACTGCAGCTGACATTTACTGGGAATACCCCTGCTGAGCAGGCCAGGGAAACTGGTAAGCTAACCAAAGACTTTCACTACTCCCTCTTCTCCCCCAAATCCAATCCCCCAGTCTCATCCCTAGCTCTACAACAGAACACCATCTACAGCCTTCTTTCCCTTCTGCTCGCTCACCTCTTCTGTGGACCTCACAGACCTTCCCTTCCTAACTTTCCTCTCCCAGCTCTAGCAAGCCCTCCTTGCTAACCTGCAAGCCATGCCTGCCAGGGAACAAGGTACACTGACCGTATCTTCACCTCTCCTTCTGTTCCTCCAGATTCCATTCTCCAGTCTGATGCCCAGCTCTCCAATAGAATACCTGTGACAGCCTTCTTTGTCCTTCTGCTCCCATCTCCTATGGATCTCACAGATCTTCCCCTCCTAGCTCCCACCCCACTCATTGCTCAATTAATGCCAATCCCCAAGTCCAGCAAGCACTAGAGTAGACTTTCTGGGGTGACTTTTCTTTACTCTCTGCACCCATTCCAAGAAGAATAAATAAGCAGATCATGGAGGAATATTCTGATTTGTTCCTTCCTGTGAACCACCTCAGACCCCTAGCCTATCCCCATTCCCAAATATCAGCTTCCAATAACCAGAAACACATTGTACCTGGAACTTCCAGTAGCCACAGCCATCAAGTCCACAGAAAATTTCCTATCAGGCAACAGATAGCCACCATACTCTCTTTAAACCCAGAGAGGAAATAGAAACCAAGAAACAAAATACTCACTCAACAAAAGCAAACCCAGAAATCAGCACCTAGACTCAAAATCACCCAAACCTAGATGCATAGACACCAGATAAGAATAGCCAGGACAATATCTTTCCACTAGAGATATGTCCAATATGTCCCAGCTATCTTACCACAGCAGGCCCTGAATGTTCCAGCATAGCTGAAGCACAAGAAAAAATACCTTAAAACAGCATTTATGGATATGATAGGAGTCCTCATTGAGGAAATTCATAAATCCCTTAAAGAAATCCAGGAAAACACAAACACTGAAAGAAAATGAATAAAATAAAACCATTTAAGACCTGAAAATGGAAATAGAATAAATAAAATAAAAAATCAAACTGAGGCAATTCTGGACATGAAAAATTTAGAAACTCAAACAGGAACTATAGAGGTAAGCTTCACCAACAGAATACAAGAGATGGAAGAAAAACTCTCAGGCACTGAAGAAGGGGATGCCTATAAAAATACAAGAAACATAAAGAATACCAGTAGATTGATGCAGAAAAGCAAGTCCCATAAACACATTTTTTAAAAACCCAATATACAGAACAAAGAAAGAATATTAAAAAGCTACAAGGGAAAAAGCTCAAGTAACATATAAAGGCAGACTTCTCAATGGGGAGTTTAAAGGCCAGAAAGGACTGAATATATGTGCTGCATACTATAAGACAAAACAGATGTCAGCGCAGACTACTATACCTAGCAAAATAATCATCACAGAATGAAAAAACAGAGGCATTCCATCATAAAACCAAATTTAAACACTATATATCTACAAATACAGTCCTAAAAAAATTACTTGTGGTTTGAATAAGAATGATCACCCTGGGCTCATATATTTGAATGCTTGGTCATTAGAGAGTGGTATTAATGGAGAGGGATTAGAACTATGGCCTTGTTGGAGAAAGTGTGTCACTGAGGGTAGACTTTGGGGTTTCAAAAACTCAAGTCAGACCCAGTATCTCGCTCTTTTTGCTGTCTGGAGAGCTGCATGTAGAACTCCCAGCTACTTTTCCAGCACCATGTCTGCCTATATGCCACTATGCCCCCATCAGGATGACAATGGACTAAATATCTGAAACTGTGAGCAATCCCCAATTAAATGTTTTTCTTTATAATAGTTGCCCTGTTCATGTGTCTCTTCACAGCAATAGAATACTGACTAAAACAGAAGTTGGAACAAGGGTATAGGATATTGGTGTGGCAGGCCTGACCATGCTGTTTGTGTCAGAATATGGACTTTGGGCTTTGGATTAGGAAAGCAATGAAATGCGTCAATGGGGGTTAGTGATTAATGGGTCAACCTAGTAGGAATATGAAAGACAATGGTGCTGAGGATGATGTGGACTATAGGAGCTTGCCTCAAGAAGTTTCAGAAGGAAGAATATTAGTGAGTGGTCTAGAGACCATTCTCAAGATTTTTTGGTAAAGAATGTGGTTGCTTTTTGCCCTTGTCCTAAAATTTGCTGAATAATTAGTTGCCACAATTTTTCATTAACTATAATGAAAAGTAGAAAGCTGAGCAAGGAAAAATATACAATGTTCAGTTTTAGGAGAAAAGGAGTAGAGGAAAGCATAATGGAGTTTAGTCCAGTGCTCAAAAAGATAAAAAAAAAAAAAAAATTAAGAAAAGCCTGAAGTCAAATGGAATCGAACAAGTGGTGACTGTGGGCAGGCCATGATCATACCCAGCTAAGCTTCCTACTTGTAAAAAGAAATGAAAGAAAAGCTTAAGCAGTGACAGAAACAATAGATAACAGAAAACTGATGCAAATGTACTTGACAGAAGCAGACAAGTTCCAGCCTGAGCAAGAAGCAGAACTTGGCAGCTTTGGCCACATGGCTTTGCCTTTAAAATCAAGGGTACAAGAAAGAACTTGTGGAATCTCCCCCTGAGGCTAAAAAAAGAGCTGATGAGGCCAGGAAGGAGTCAGGGATGTCCCTGCATGTAGGCCTAGAGGTTCCATTGTGTGAAGTTGTGAAGATGAAGTTGAGATTTTGGTGGAGACCTCAAGGTGTTGAAAATGCCAGAGTCATGGAGTATCTGCCAAAGAAAGCCCATGGAACCAAGACAAGAGAAAAAAATGTGTTGAAATTAACAAAGCTAAAAGGAGTTGGAGATTTGAAGAGCCCTTTGACATCAGGCACAGAGATTCAAAGGAGTTTGTCCTGCTGGTTTTGGTTTTTATTTTGGTCCAGTATTTCCCTGTTATGCTCCACTTCCTCTTGGAATAGTAGTGGATGTGTATGACATTATATGTTGGAATTGTGTGATCTGCTTTATGATTTTGATTTTTATGGGTGGTTACAGATAAGTGATTGCTAAGAGTCTCAGAAGAGATTTTGAATTTTTTGGACTTTTAAACATTTTTGAGACTTTGATAGACTATGGGGATTCTTAAAAATGAACTGAATGCAATTTTTTTGCATTATTATATGGCTATAAGCCTACAGGGGCAGGAAGTAGGAATCTGGTGGTTTGAATAAGACTGGGCCCCATAGGTTCATATATTTGAATGCTGGGTCATCAGGGAGTAGCACTTTTGGGGAGGAATTAGGGGGTATGGCCTCATTGGGGAAGTGTGTCACTGGGAGCAGGCTTTGGGGTTTCAAAACCTCTTGATAGGCTATTCCTGCTACCTGTAGATCTGGGTATAGAAATCTCAGCTAGTTATCTAGCGCCATGTCTATCTACATACCGTCATGTCCCACACCATGAAGACAATGGACTAAACCTCTGAAACTCTAAACAAGCCCCAATTAAATGTTTCCTTTATAAGAGTTACTCTGGCCAGGTGACACACACCTTTAATCACAGCACTCAAGAGGCAGAGGCAGGCAGATCTCTGTGAGTTTGAGGCCAGCTTTGGCTACAGAATGAGTTCCAGGAAAGACTCCAAAGCTACACAGAGAAACCCTGTCAAAAAAAAAAAAAAACCAAACAAAACAAAAAAACACACAAAACAACAAAAAAGAGTTACTGTGGTAATGGTGTTTCTTCACAGCAATATAACACTAAGACAATGCTAGACAATGCTAGACAGAAAACTCCAAAGTAAAGAGGCTAATTACAACCATGAAAACACAGAGAATAAGTAATCTCAGAACACCAAAATCAAAAGAAGGGAAACACACACACACACACACACACACACACACACACACACACCCCACTACCATGACCACCACCATCATCACCAGCAACAACAACAATACAACACAATAGCAGGAGTCAATATTAATTGGTCATTGATATCTCTTTAACATCAATGGTCTCAATTCTTCAATGAAAAGACACAGACTAAGAGAATAGATTAAAAAAAAAAATGCATCCATCTACTGTATCCAAGAAACATAGCTCAACATCAAGATAGACTTAACCTCAGGACAAGGGTTTATAAAGTGATATTCCAACTGAATGGACCTAAGAAGCAAGCTAGTATAGACAATTTAATATCTAACAAAAAAGACGTCAAAGTAAAACAAATCCAAAGAGATAGGGAAAGACACTGTATATTCATCAAAGGAAAAAATCAACTGAGATGACATTCAATTCTTAAAATCTATGCCCCCCAAACAAAGACACCCACTCTTTAAAAGAAACAGTGATACAGCTTAAGTCATGTATCAACCCTCACACACTGATAGTGGGAGACTTCAAAATCCCACTGTCATAAATAGACAGGTCATCTAGACAAAAACTAAACAGAGAAATTCTGGAGCTAACAGACATTATAAACCAAAATGGACCTAAGAGATATTTACAGAACATTTCACCCAAACACAAAAGAATATATTTTTCTCTGTACCTCGTGGAACTTACTCCACAATTGACCATGTACTCACACACAGAGAAACAGATACAAGAAAGTTTAAATCATTCCCTTCATCCTATCAGACCACCATGGATTAAAACTGAATATCAACAACAATAGAAACAGCAGAAAGCTTACTAACTCATGGAAACTGGGTGACTCTCTGCTGAGTAAAAAATGGGTCAAGACAGAAATAAAGAAATTAAAGACTCTAGAAATCAATACAAATAATCAATCAATTAATTGAAGAGTTTGTTCTTTGAGAAAAATCAATGAAATCAAGAAACCCTTATCCAAATGAACTAGAAGGTAAAAAGAGAATATTCAAATTAACAAAATCAGAAATTAAAAGGGAGACAGAACAACAACAAACAACAGAAAATCCAGAGAATCACAAGAGAAAAATTTAAATCCTGTACTCTACTGAAGCATTATTCTAATTATTTTTATCAATAAAAATTCAGGAGTCAGATATCAAGGTCATTCTTGAATGGTAACTGGATAAATTAAGTTTTGTTTTCTAATAATCCTGGGCCACTCCCCTTCAGTTTCATTGTGACTTGGTATGTTAACTTCTGCTCTAAACTCCTTTGTCTGTGTATGAATATTCTTAGTTCTACTAGTCTGTCTTTCTGTCTGTGTGTGAATATTCTTCTTAGTTCCATTAGTCTGTCTAAGGATTTTATCTTATCATTTTTTCCTATTTGGCACTGATATCAAACACCTCTTTTTAGGGATAAAATAAGAATCAACAAAATGATAATTGACATTATATCAGTGTAGTTGGAGAGCTTCTCTCTCCAGGTGCCACCAAGCCTCCATGGTCCCATAACCCACGTATAAAATAATCATACGGACACTTATATTATTTAAACTGCTTGGCCATTAGCTCAGGCCTACCATTGTCTAGCTCTTACTCTTATATTTAGCCCATTTCTATTAATCTATACTTTGCCATGTGGCTCGTCGCTTACTGGTACCTTACATCTTGTCATGGCAGCAGCTGGCAATCTATCCCCTCAGCCTTCCTGTTCCCAGCCTTCTCCTCTTCCTTGTCCCACCTACCTTATCCTTCCTGCCTGGCTACTGGCCAATCAGTACTTTATTTATTTTAACCAATCAGAGCAACACATTTGACATACAGAACATCCCACAGCATATCAGTCCCAGCTAAGTGGATTGTCCCTTCATTTACTTGTTCCATTTTAAACCCTCCATTGTGGAACTATACAGAGACCTAACTCTATGCATCATAATATTTCCATTTTTTTTATGTGGGGGAAAAAAAAAAAACCTCTTCTCTCCTTTTTTTTTAATAAAAAAAAAAAATCCCCCCTTTAAGAACTCACAGATGACTCATCAGATCTGCTGAGAATGACAATGAAGTGTGAGGCTGGATGAAACTTCATGGCACACCTGGGCAGAGAACACATGTGGTGCACAGCCTAGCTGAAGCAGCTGTAGCTGCTTGTGTGTAGTTGTGAGCTGAGAGTATGTGGTGGTTGCAACAACAACAGAAGTCAGAGAGGGTGTTGAGGCAGCTAACCTAGTATGGCAGCAGCCTGAGGAGGGGGTCCAGGGGAAGCCCACAACCCATGCGCAAAAGGAGCCAAGCAGCCAGCCTTCTGAAAGGCCAACACAGAGGAATTTGCAGAAGTAGCACATGTGATGGACAGGAAGTGAGAGCACAGGACTGCTGGAAGGTACCAGGCCATTAACTCAAGCTGCATTTGGAGCCCAGCTGGGTGTGGAGTTTGGGTCCTATGGAGACTGTTGTAGAAAGGCAACCAGAAAAGTACAGACTCACTCAGAGGACTTGAGACAGGACAGGAAACATCTGCTGACTCTCATGGCCACAGCCCCTACTGCCTGCAACAGATGCCAACAGCGGCTGCAGAGCCAGGGGTTAGCAGCCATGTTGTGGTGTTTTGCACCAAAAATTGGACACCAGGTGAAGTAATATTCTAGTTATTCTTTATCAATAAAAATTCAGGAGTCAGATATCAGGGTGTTGTTCATTCTTTTTGCTCTTTTCAGGGGCGGGGGACACCACCCATCTCCCAAATAAATTATACACAGAGACTTATTCTTAATTATGAATGTCTGGCCTTAGCTTGGCTTCTTTCTATCCAGCACTCTTTAACCTTAAAATATTCCATCTACCTTTTGCCTCTGGACTTTTTCCTTTTCACTTTCTTCTGTAAATCTTACTCTTACTCTATGGCTTGTTGTGTAGCTGGATGGCTGGCTCCTGGAGTCCTCCTCCTTCTCTGGTTCCTGCCTTTTCAATTCTCCTCCCAGATTTCTCCTTCTATATATTCTCCCTGCCTGCCAGCCCCACCTACCCTTTCACCTGCCTTGCTATTGGCCACTCAGTTCTTTATTAAACCATCAGGTGTTTTAGACAGGCACAGTAACACAGCTTCAGAATTAAACAAATGCAACATAAACAAAAGTAACACATCTTAAAATAATAGTCTACAACATCAGGTTTAGAACCTAGAGGATCAGAGAAGCCAGCACTCCTCTCCTACCTGCTCCATTTCTTCTTCCAAAGAGGCCAAGATCTCTCTCCACTCTGCCTTACTACTTCCTGTCCTAACTGTCTACAGTCCTCCAAAACTTCTGTGATTAATTTTATCAGCTGGTGTCTAGCTCCACCCTCTGACTCTAAGCAAGATTTATTTGTCAAAACATAATCAAAATATCACACAACACTATCAAATTGGAAAATCCAAGTGACATGAATAACTATCTCAAAAGGAATGACTTAGCAAACCTAAATCAACATCACATAAACAATTTAAACAGATTTATAACAACAAGTTAAAAAGAAGCAATCATTAAAAATCTCCCAACCAAAAAGCCCAGGGCCAGGTGGTTTTAGTACAGAACTCTATCAGACTTTCAAAGAAGAATTAATGCCAATATTCCTCAAATTATTCCACAAAATAGAAATGGAAGAAACATTGCCCAATTTACTTTATGAGGCTACTGTTAACACTGATAACTAAACTACATAAAGACCCAACAAAGAAAGAGAATTACAGGCCAATTACCCTTGTGAATATACATTCAAAAATGCTTAATAAAATAATTGCAAACTAAATGGAAGAACACATAAAAAAGATCATCTATCATGATCTAGTAGGTTTCATCCCAGAGATGCAGGGATGGTTCAGTATATGAAAATCAGTCAATATAATCCACCATATACACAAACTGAAAGAAAAAAATCCCAGATCATCCCATTAGATGCTGAATCCTTTGACAAAATCCAATAGCACTTCATGATAAAAATGTGAAGAAACTACAAATTCAAGGGACTTACTTGAATCCATAAGAATTCAAGGGACATACTCACTATAATAAAGACAGTTTATAGCAAGCCCATAGCCAACATCAACTTCAATGGAGAGAAACTCAAAACAATTCCACTAAAATCAGGAATAAGACAAGATTCTCCAGTCTTTCTCTTTCTATTCAATATAGTACTTTAAGTGTTAGCTAGAGCAATGGGACAACTGGAGCTCAAGGCAACACAAATTGGAAAGGAAGAAGTCAAAGTATTTTTATTTAAAGATGATGATTGCATACATAGTAACCTATAAATTCCACCAGCGAAACTCCTACAGGAAATAAGTATTTTCAGCAAGTATCTAGACACAAAATTCACTGAGAAAAATCAATATTCCACCTATAAATAAATGGCAAATAGACTAAAAAAGAAATGGGGGGGGGGTGAATGTCTTTCACAATACCCTCAAATAATAAAAAATATCTTGGTATATGTCTAACCAAGCATGTGAAAGACTTGTATAATAAAAGCTTCAAATATTTGAAGAAAGCAATTGAAGAAGATATCAGAAAATTGAAAGATTCCCCCATGCAGTAGGAGTAACATAGTAAAAAAAGGCAATCCTGCCAAAAGCAATCTGTAGACTCACTGCAATCCCCATCACAATTCTTCACAGACCTCAAAAGAACAATTCTTAACTTATAGAAGCACAAAAAAACCCAAAGTAGCTAAAACAATCCTGAATAGTAAAAGAGCTGATGGAGGTGTCACCATTTTCAAGTTGTAATACAAAGCTACAGTAAGAAAAAGTACATTGGTATTGGCATAAAACATACAGTTTGATCAATGGAATCAAATTTTATTTTAAAAAATCCAAACACATTGGAAATGAGACATCTTTAACAATTGGTGCTGGTAAAACAGGATCATTGCATATAGAAGAATGAAACTAGATCCATATTTATCATGCTGCCCCAAATTCAACTCCAAGTGGATCAAAGACATCAGTGTAAGGTCAAATATACTAAACTTAATGATAGAGGAATTGGGGAACAGTCCTGAACACACTGGCACAGGAGATGGCTTTCTGAACAGAACACTAATAGTGCAGGCACTAAGATCAACAACTAATAAATCAGACCTCATGAAATTGAAAAGCTTCTGTAAGGCCAAGGACACCATCATTTGGACAACATAGCAGCCTACAGAATGGGAAAACATTTTTTTTTTTTTTTTTTTTTACCAATTCCACATCTGATCAAGGACTAATATCCCAAACATACATATAAAGAACTCAAGAAACTAGATATCAAGAAACCAAATACTCCAACTGAAAATGGGGTACAGATCTAAATAAGAATTCTCAACAGAGGAATCTAATCTCAAATGGCCCAGAAACACTTATTTAACATCCTTAGCCATCAGGAAAATGTAAATCAAAACAACATTGAGATCTCATCTTAACACCTGTCAGAATGGCTAAGATAAATAACACAAGTGACAGCTCATGCTGCTGAGGATAGGGATGGAGGGAAATATCCATCCATTACCTGTGAGAGTGCAAACTTGTACAGCCACCACGGAAATCAGTGTGAAAGTTCCTCAGAAAGTTGGGAATGGAGCTACCTCATGATTCAGTCATACCACTCTTGGGCATATACACAAAGGATGCTTTATCCTACCACAAGGACACTTGCTCAACCACATTCATTGTTGCTCTATTCATAACAGCCCAAAATTGGAAACAGCCTAAATGTCCCTCAGTAGAAGAATGGATTAAGAACTGTGGTACCTTTTTAATTTTCTAGCCCTAACTATTGTCATAGTGAAAATCTTAAGATTCTCATAACAAATAACTAAAATTTGCATTTTTAAAAGACTTTCATTTCACAAAGAGCCCGAAACTAGATGACTTTTCTGTTGAATTCTATCAAACATGTCAAGAAGTGATATCTATTCTTAAGTTATTCCAAAATTGAAATGTAGTGGGTAGCTATTCCAGCTTTGACCTGGAAGTACTACCCTATTGAGGCTTTGGTAACTGTCACAAGTCAGGGCCAAGACAGGAGCCCTTAAGACCCAAGATCTGGATGTGCCAGCTCTCTTGGTTCCTGGTTCCTGGATCCTGGATACTGGTGGTAGATTCAGCAGAGTTTTCCAGAGAACGCTGCTGGACTGCACTACACCTTTCCCAGACCCTGTAACCTATCCCTTTACATGTAAGTTACTCCACAAAATATACCTCCCTTTTAACTACATGGAGTTGTCTTAATCCTACAACCAATAACAGTTACAGAAGACTCAATGGGGGTAGTACTTCCAAGTCAAAGCTAGAATAGCTACCCACTACATCAAAATATTAAAAAAAAAAAAAATCCAAATACACCTAGTACCTCCATGATGCCAAAATCAGGAAAGGACATAACAATGGGGCTGTTGATAACTAGAGTGAAAGAAGAGGGAACTTTAAACATAGTTTTTTTTTTAATAGCATCCCCCAAAACCTAGCAGTAGACAGTAAGTTTCCATTTCTTCATGGCTTTTTGTCCTTAGTGATGCATTTCCAATTCTCTGTAATGTACGTTATTTCCCTTGTCACACAGTGGGTCTCTGTACCTGTGCTATACCACAAGTTGCAGATGAGGTTGATGCTTCCTTCTGCTCTCCTCAGACAATCAAGGAAGATTCAGTTGTTTGTTTGTGTAGGTGTGTGTCATGGATGGAGATAGAGGCCCAATCACTGCTATAGGGGGTACATGGACATTTTTGTCCAACAGATAAAGGAAGCAGGGGAAATAAAAAGTGGGACACCCTAAATTCAAATAAAAACCCAACCCTGCTGAAAGTCAGTGGTATCCCCAGCTCTGGGAAGACAGGAGCACTTCTCTGACAATGAAATCTAACTCCTGACAATACATTTTACTGGCTTTTAAATCTTTACCTGATGATGAAAAGAACTTCACACACTAGCCAATTTAAATAATAAATACAGAACAATATTTTAATAAACATAAAAATTAGAAGCACATCTAGCAAATCAAAGCCAACAAAATAGTAAAAGTACTCACAATTATCTAGTGGAATTCAATTTAGTGATGCTAAGATGGCTCAGTATTTTCTTTTCTTTTTTTGCTAATCCCATTTTCTTTTTTTTTTTAATTAAGGAATTTTTTATTCATTTTCTATACCAACCACAGATTCCCCCTGTCTTCCCTCCTCCCACCCCTCCAGCCTTTCCCCCACCCTATCCTCCATTCCCTCCTTCAATATTTTCTTTTAAAGAGAGAATAAACATGAAGTTGGGTTAGTAGGAAAGGGGTGAAGATCTGGGGAGATTTAGGGGAGGGGAAAGAATGATAAAAATACACTGTATAAAAATTTTTATTCTTCTCTCATATATTACATCCCATGTTGAATTCCCCCTTCTTCCCTCCCCCAAGTCCTTTGTCCCATCTACCCCTTTCCCCTGATCCATGCCCCCTTTGTCTCCCCTCAAAAAATAGCAGGCCTCCCAGGGACATCAACCAAACATGGCATAATAGGCTACAATAAGACCAGGTACATACCATCACATCAAGACTGGACGAGGCAACCCAGTAGGAGGGAAAAGGTACCAAAAGTAGGCAAAAGAGTCAGAGAAGCCCCTGTTCCCAACATTAGGGCTCCCATAAGAACCAAACTACTCAGCCATAATGTGTATGCAGAAGACCTAGGTCAGACCCCTACAAGCCTCCCTGATCTCTACAAGTCTCAATGAGTCTGGATCAGTTGATTCTGTGGACCTTGTTCTCTTGGTATCCTTTTCCTCTCTGGTTCTTCTGATTCCCCCACAGACAGGACTCCCTGAGCTCCACCCAAAGTTTGGATGTGGGACTCTGCATCTGCTCCCATCAGTTACTAAATGAAGTCTCTCTGGTCTCTTTGATGACAATTCTGCTGACTCCAGTCCCAGAACACTCTGCAAGCAGGACAAACCATAGATTAAAGGTTTTGTGATTAGGTTAGTGTCCTAAGCCCTCTTTTTGAGGCTTTGTTAATGACAGAAGAGGCCATTCCAGACTCTGTGTCCCCAGTTACTAGGACTTTTTTGGGGGGCTACTCTTGTAGAGTCCATGGAGCTTCCATTGTACTAGGTTTCTACCATGCTGCAAAATGCCTCCCAATTCCAGTCATTTCTCTCCCTACACACACTTGATCCCTATTGTTTCCAACCCCAGCTGCCCTCAGTCCACCCTCAAAATGTATTCTATTTCCCCTTCCCAAGGAGATCCTTTGTCACCTCTTTTTTTTTTTTAGATAAAATGTCTGTCTTAATATTCTTTTTTTCTTCTGTTTGATGATTTTATTTTTTAAGATCTTTATTGGTAGATAATTCACATAGTATACAATTTTCCTGTTTGCACAATTTGATAGACTTTAGTCCAGCATCCTCATAGGCCCATGACACCATCACCACTTCCTGTTTTAGAACATCACTATCAATTTCTTTCTTTTTTCTTTCTTTCTTTCTTTCTTTCTTTCTTTCTTTCTTTCTTTCTTTCTTCCTTCCTTCATCCTTCCTTCCTTCCTTCCTTCCTTCCTTCCTTCCTTCCTTCCTTCCTTCCTTTCTTTCTTTCTTTCTTTCTTTCTTTCTTTCTTTCTTTTAAATGCCAAATGCCTTTTATTGAAGGAGGGAGGAGGTCTTAAATACAGTCTTACAGCACAATGGGAGAGCCCTGGAGGTCAGAAGTTCTTGATGTTTTACAATATTGCATCTAAGCTGTTAATGCCCAATATTCAGGATACACAGACAAGGAACTTCCCTTAAGCATTCAGGAGGGTGGAATCTCACAGGGAATTAGCATAGAGAGGATATCAAGGTCAAGGTCAGCAAGCAAGACAACAGTTACCCAAAACGGGGGCTAGGACCCTACAGGTCCCCCGTTTACTAAAAAATGAGCTTCTGACTTAGGTTGCCTCTTAAATCCTTGCTACTTAGCCCCTCTGTGTCTGTAGATTGTAGCATGATTATCCTTTACTTTATAGCTAATATCCACTTATAAATGAATGCATACCCTGTTTGTCTTTCTTTGTTTGTGTTACCTCACTCAGGATGATTTTTTCCTAGTTCCATACCTTTGCCAGGAAATTTTACAATATCATTGTTTTTAACAGCTGAGTAATGCTCCATTGTGTAAATGTACCACATTTTCTTTATCCATTCTTCAATTGAGGGGGATCTAGGTTGTTTCCAGGTTCTGGCTATTATGAATAAAGCTGCTATGAACATAGTTGAGCAAATGTCTTTGTGGTAGGATGGGGCATCTTTTGGGAATATGCCCATGAGTGGGACAGCTAAGTCTTGGGGTAGATCAAATCCCAACTTCCTGAGAAACTATCATATTGATTTTGAAACTGGCTATTTATGTTTGCACCACCACCAACAATGGAGGAATGTTTCCGTTGCTCCACATCCTTAACTGCATGAGCTATCTCTTGTGGTTTTGATCTTAGCCATTCTGACAGGTGTAAAAATGGAATCTCAAAGCCATTTTTATTTGCATTTACCTGAGGGCTAAGGATGTAGAAAATTTCTTTAAGTGTTTCTGGGTCATTTGAGATTCCTTTGTTGAGAATTCTCTGTTTAGATCTGTATCTGCATATTGGGCATTTACAGCTTAGATGCAAGATTGTAAAACATTGGAAGCGAACTTCTGCCCTCCAGGGCTCTCCCATTGTGCTGTAAGCCTGTATTTAAGACCTCCTCCCTCCTTCAATAAATGGCACTTGGCATTAAAAAAAAAAAAGACAGACCTGTACACCATTTCTTAATTGGATTATTTAGTTTGTTGATGTCTAGTTTCTTGAGTTCTTTATATATTTTGGATATTAGCCCTCTGGCAGATGTGGAGTTGGTGAAAATATTTACCCATTCTGTGGGCTGCTGTTTTGTCCTACTTACAGGATCCTTTGCTTTACTGAAGAATTTCAGTTTCATGAGTGCTGGTGGCCATGTCAGAGAAGTAGCAGATGGTAATTGAAGTTCAAGGTGAAAGCCCACCATTGACTCTAATGGATCAATGAGACCACAGAACCCAGAATGACTTTTGCTTCTGCTGTGCCTTTACATATTTGCTGCTGTTATCTTTCTCTGGGATCTGGTATAGTGTGAATGGCTGTGGGGAGATTCCCACTGCTTGTTATGTAGTGTGTTTATCTCATGGAAGCATCCCATTTTACTGGTCATTTTTAATCTATGGATTGTCATGAAGATGATTCCTCCCTAAGCTGTACTGCCTAGTTGATAACAATAGTGATAGCTTATACAAAATTTTTGATGAATAAAAATAAATACAAGGTAGTGTCACACAGCTAGAACTCATGAGTTTCTATTGAGGATTCCTAAAACTGTGGCTTAGGTTAATGATTAAGAAAATCAATTGAGTCTCAGTAGCCCAGCTAGCTTAAATTCTTTTAATATTAATGTTGGGAGATGTGTTCACAGATTTTGGAGTGCATAATAGTGGAAACAAAGTTTTGAAAATAACTTAAAGTTAGACAAAGATGTTTTTGTCAAATGATTTTGAAGTGAAAAGCCCAAGAAGGTAATCCAAAGTTTTAGAAAGGCACATAGTTGAATGAAGAACTCATTAAGGTCAGGGAACAAGAACAAAGCAGCCCAATTATCATCAGCTGATGTACCTTACTTGCTAGAATTGGTTGATGACCAAAGGTGATGATTAATTCCTTATTCCCATTTCTGCCCTCAATCTCCTGATATAAAAATCTATTAATGAAGCTGGGCGGTGGTGGCGCACGCCTTTAATCCCAGCACTCGGGAGGCAGAGGCAGGTGGATCTCTATGAGTTCGAGGCCAGCCTGGTCTAAAAAGCGAGTTCCAGGACAGGTGCAAAGCTACACAGAGAAACCCTGTCTTGAAAAACAAAACAAAACAAAAAAATCTATTAATGAGTGGGTATGTACCCTAAAATTTTAAAGTAGAGCTAGCTGACTGATTCTTTCTTGTATATAAAGGTTTAGATTTGTGATTCAAGAGAGTGTGAGTATCTTTTCCCTTAACCCACACCTACAGAAAACTCTGAGTATACACTGGCACTGTGGATTCTTTTCAAGTCCTGGGCTGTCTGGAGTCTGGTCTGCTGGGCAGCAATAATGAGGTTCCATTTATTGTTGATCTTAGTGCCTGTGCTATTGGTGTAATGTTCAGGAAGTTGTCAGTGTGTTCAAGGTTATTCCCCACATTCTCTTTTAGCAGGTTCTGTGTATGTGCTTTTATGTTGAGGTCTTTGATATATTTGGACTTGAGTTTTGTGTTGAATCTGTAGATTGTTTTTGGTAGAAAGTTAATCCTACTGATCCATGAACATGGGAGATCTTCATCTTCTGATATCTTTGATTTCCTTCTTCAAAGACTTGAAATTTTTGTCATACAAGTTTTTTACTTGCTTGGTTAGATGTACTCTAAGGTAATTTATACTATTTATGGCCATGGCAAAGGGTGTGGTTTCCCTGATCTTTTTTAGCCAATTTGTCATTTGTGTATAGGAGGGCTACTGATTTTATTTTTGAGCTAATATTGTATACAGCCATTTTGCTGAAGGTGTTTATCAGCTGTAGGGGTTCCCTGGTAGAATTTTGGGGTCACTTATGTATACTGTCATATCATCTGCAAATAACAATACTTTGACTTGTTCTTCCTTTCCAATTTGGATCCTCTTTATCTCTTTTAGTTTTCTCATTGCTCTAGCTAGAACTTTAACCCATGATGGTCTGATAGGCTACAGGAGGTTATATATATTTTCTTGTATCTGTTGAGACTTGCTTTGTGACCAAGTACATGGTCAGGTTTTTTGGGGGGAGGGGGGGTTGTTTTTGTTTTTTTGTTTTTTGAGACAAGATTTCTCTGTGTAGTTTTGCGCCTTTCCTGGGACTCATTTGGTAGCCCAGGCTGGCCTCGAACTCACAGAGATCCACCTGGCTCTGCCTCCTGAGTGCTGGGATTAAAGGCATGTGCCACCACCACCCAGCTACATGGTCAGTTTTGCAGAATTTTCTATGTAGTGCTGAAAAGAAGGTACATTTTCTGTTTGGGTGAAATGTTCCATTTTCTGTTTGGGTGAAATGTTCTGTAGATATCTGTTAGTCCATTTGATTCATAATGTTTGTTAGCTCCATTATTTCTCTGTTTAGATGTTGTCTAGATGACCTGTCCATTGGTAAATTTGTGGTATTGAAGTCAGCAACTATTAATATGTGAGGGTTGATGTGTGATTTAAACTTTAATAATGTTTCTTTTACAAATTGGGTTTCCTTGCATTTGGGACATAGATGTTAAGAATTAAAATATCATCTTGTTGTATTTTTCTTTTATTGAGTATAAAATGTCTTTATCTATTTTGATTAATTTTTATTGAAGTCTTATTTTGTTAGATGTTAGAATAGCTACACCAGCTTGCTTCTTGAGTTCATTTGCTTTGAAAATCTTTTTTCAACCCTTTACTCTGAGGTAATATCAGTCTTTGATATTGAAGTATGTTTCTTGTAGGCAGCAGAAAGATGGATCCTGTTTCTGTATCCATTCTGTTATCCTATGTCTTTTTATTGATAAATTGAGTCCATTGACATTGAGAGATATTAATGACCAATAGTAGTTAATTCCTGTTATTTTGATGTTTGTGGTGGTAGTGATTTGTGTGTGTGTGTGTGTGTGTGTGTGTGTGTGTGTGTGTGTGTGTATGTCTTCCTTTCTTTTGGTCTTATTGGTATGAAATTATTTATTGCATGTGTTTTCATGGGTATAGTTAACCTCTTTGGGTTGGAGTATTCCTTCTAGTACCTTCTGTAAGGCTGTATTTGTGCATAGATATTATTTAAATTTGAATTTTTCTGAAATTTTTTGTTTTGTTTTGTTTTCATCTATGGTGATTGATATTTTTTCTGGGTATAGTTTTCTGGGCATCTGTAGTCTCCTACAGTCTGTAAGACACCTGTCCAGACCCTTCTGGCTTTTAGAGTCTCCACTGAGAAGTTGAAAGTAATTCTAATAGGTCTGCCTTTATACGCTACTTGGCCTTTTTCCATTGAAGCTTTTAATATTCTTTCTTTGTTCTGTATGTTAAGTGTTTTGATTATTATGTGGCAAGGGGACTTTCTTTTCTATTCCAATCTATTTGGTGTTCTATAAACTTTTTGTACCTCTATAAGAATGTCCTTCTTTAGTTTAGGGAAATTTATTCTATGATTTTGCTAAATTTATTTTCTGAATTTTTGAGCTGGGATTCTTCTCCTTCTTCTATTCCTATTGTTCTTATGTTTGGTCTTTTCATAGTGTTCCAGATTTCCTGAATGTTTTGTGCTAGTAATAATTTATTTTCAACATTTTCTTTGATCAATGTATATTTGTTCTAGTGTATCTTTAATGCCTGAGATTCTCTGTTTCATCACTTACATTCTATTGGTGATGCTCGCTTCCATAGTTTCTGTTTGCCTATCTGGATTTTCCATTTCCAAAATTCCCTCGGTTTGTATTTTCTTTATTGACTCTATTTTCATTTTCAGGTCTTGAATAGCTTCCTTTGCATGCTTGTTTTATTTTCCTTGGATTTTTTTTCTTGGCTTTCTTTAAGTGATTTATTGATCTCCAATGTTTTTGTTTGACTTTTACTTGATGTCTTTAAAGGATTTTTAAAAATCAACTCTTTTGGGACATTTAGCATATTCATATGTTGATTTTAAGGTTGTCTCCTTGTGTTTCAGCTGTTTTGGAATATTCAGGGCTTGCTGTCATAGGACAGGTAGGCTCTGGTATTAACTTGCTCTGGCTGTTATTGATTATGTTCTTTCATAGATGTTTAGACATCTGGTTTTGAGATGATTATAAGTCTAGGTCCTGGATTCTGAGTTTGTCTTTGTTGGCTAGGTGTTTTCCCCCTGGTTTCTGTTTCCTCTTTGGTATTCTAGTCATTGTGGCCTGGTTTTCTGGTGGCTGCTATGACCTCTGATCCAATAAGAAATCTTTGTTTGTCTTCATTAGGGATTCCATTTCTGTGAAGAGACACCATGACCATGGCAATTCTTATAGAGGAAAAACATTGAATTAGGTGGATTATACTTTCAAAGATATAGT
Source organism: Onychomys torridus (assembly GCF_903995425.1). Taxonomy (NCBI): domain Eukaryota; kingdom Metazoa; phylum Chordata; class Mammalia; order Rodentia; family Cricetidae; genus Onychomys; species Onychomys torridus. The sequence goes on from NC_050447.1 coordinate 62,810,482, forward strand.
CCATTATAATGGCAGGAAACATGGTGGCATGCAGGCAGGCATCATGTTGGAGAAAGAACTGAGAGTCCTACATTTTTGATCTGCAGTCAGCAGAAAGTGAACTGAGACACTGGGCATGGCTTGAGCATATAGGATATCTCTAGCTTGCCTCAACAGTGACACATTTCCTCTAACAAAGCCACATGTCCTAATAGAGTCATTCCCTATCTGCTTATAGAAGCCAATTATATTCAAACTACCACATTGTCCAACTTGGGGGCTGGACTTCTGGTGGGTAGCTTGGCCTTTGGTGCATCAGGGGGTTTCTGCCTGAGTTTGGGGGTGGGATATAGTGATGAGGAAAAAAGCGGAGATCAGAGGCACTGATTGAATGGAGGGGTCTGCTGGTAGGCTGCCTATCTATGGTTCTGGCAGCAGGTGTCATCCTGGTCCATCAGGGAGTCTTAGACTGAGTTCATCTACCTGTTTTTCTGGATTGCTTGGCCTACCCCTGTTCTTCAAAACTTTCATGGCCCATACCAGTTCTTCTGACTAGCATGGCATTCATGTGTTCTTCTGACTGCTATGATTTGCTCCTGGGCAATGGAACTCCACCAGAGTTAGATGCAGAGGCCCAGTAGTAGGGCAAGCAGTGAGTTGGGGGTTATAGGTCTTTCAGAGCTGTATCTAAGGAGTATGGCAGTTCAGGTGGCAGGAGGTGGCACTCACCTAGTCTGACTATGTGGCCTGTACCTGAGCAGCAGAAGTCTGCTGGAGTTAAGTACAGGGCCCCTGTGGAGTAGATTTACTCATGTTAATTGCTTTCAGACCACCAATGTAGCTAACCTTAGTTTGGAAGGTGAAGTCCACATTTAGCTGACTGGTATGGACCATTGAGTTCTTGGCAGACTAAGAAGATAAAGAAAAGCACACAGGGAAGGAAGAGGCAAAACAAGGAGTTGTGTGCTGGCTTGGATGGAGGCAGTAGAGAGGAAGGATCATGTCTTGATTGCTGTGTTGATTTCTCAGGTTTATTCCTTAATATTTAATCCCACATGACAGTTAGGGTGTTTGGCCACCTGATCACCAGACTAGGTCAGATCAGGCTTTCTCTCGACCATTGCCAGCAGTCTACAGAGGATGTATCAATGTGGATTTCTGGGGACCTCTCTAGCACTTTTCTTCTTCCTGTTCTCATGTGGTCTTCATTTATCATGGTCTGTTATTCCTCATTCTCCCTTTCTGTTCTTGATCCAGCTGGGATCTCCTGCTCCCCTGAGCTCTCTTTCCCTCAAATCTTGCCCTTTATTACTCCCACTGTAGTCCAGGTTGTTCATGTAGATCTCATCCATTTCTGTCATTGGGTGATCCCTGTGTCTTACCTAGGGTCCTGTTTACTAGGTAGCCTCCCTGGAGTTGTATAGCAGTCTAGTCATCTTTGTTTTACATCTAGTATCCTGCTTTGAGTGAGTACATACCGTGTTTGTCTTTCTGAGTTTGGGTTACCTCACTCAGGATGATTTTTTCTACATCCATCCATTTGCCTGCAAACTTCATGATGTCATTGCTTTTCTCTGCTGAGTAGTACTCCATTGTCTGGTGATCAGGTGGCCAAACACCCTAACTGTTGTGCTGGAACTCTCATCCAATAACTGATGGAAGTGGATGCAGAGATCTTTGGCCAGGCCCCAGGTGGAGCTCCAAGAGTCCAGTTGTCAAGAAAGAGGAGGGACTGTAAGAGTGTGAATTGTTGAGACCAAGACTGGAAAAGCACAGGGACAAATAACCAAACTAATGGAAACACATGAATTATGAACCAAAAGCTGTGGAGCCCCCAACAGGATTAGGGCCTCTGGTAAGTGAGTCAATTGAATAGCTTGAACTGTTTGGGAGGCACCCAGGCAGTGGGACCCGGACTTGTCCTTAGTGCATGAGCTGGCTGTTTGGAACCTTGGGCTTATACTTTGCTCAGCCTGGAAGGAGGAGACTGGACCTGCCTGTACTGAATCCACCAGGTTGAATTGAATCCCCAGGGGAGTCTTGGCCCTGGAGGAGATGGGAATGGAGGGGAGGGGCTGGGAGAAGGTGGAGGTGGAAGGGGGGAGGATGGGGGCACCCATGGCTGATGTATAAAATTAAAACACAAATATAATAAATAAAAAAGGAGGAAAAATATTTATTCCCGTTTTATTTTTCAATAAATGATAAAAAAAAAATCACAGTATCTGGTGTCAAACTCATGTGGTGTGCACTGCAGACCCATGCTGTATTCCAGCCTTGTGGATTTCTCTCCCACACTGGGACCTCCCCTCTGCCATTAACACTATCAGGCTGGTTCTATCCCATGATGCATCTCAGCCATACAGAATTTTCTCCCATACTGTGTCCTGCCCTATGCTGCTAAAGGCATGCAGAGTGATCCTACCCCACACTTCATCCCAGCCATACAGATTTCTCTTACCAGTTTCCTTGTATTAGCTCTTTAGAAAGCTCACACCCTTAGCCACATAGCATGTAAGCAGCAACATTGAACCTTAGCCAAAATGTGCAATTAGTATAGCTTGGGACAGACACCCTGCCACCCCCCACAGTGCCATGACTACAGCTGGTTATATGCTTCTTCCCACACCTGCACATCTCTGCTTACATTGTCAGCATCATCAGATGTGATAAGACACTTGGGAATTTTTAAACATGGATTCACAATATGGAAAGGGGGAATCTTTTCCATGTTAATAATCAGGAATGTCACAATGCAGGGAGTTAGGAACCTGTTTACTGGTACTATGGATACCTTATGAATGGAGAAAATAAATGAGGGAATAAACAGCTTACCTGGTATTGACATAATGTCAATCATAATTATTAATCAGTTTGGCAATTCATATTTTATCCTTAAAAATGGTTTGATAACTATGCCAAATATGATAATTTGACTGACAATCCTTAAAAAGATTTACTATTAGTACCACAAAAGCCTTAGAAAAACTTACTATTGGTAAGATATGTGCTTTAGAAAGATTTACTGCTGATAAGACACAAGCCTTAGAAAAGCTTATTAATGAAAATAAGAAAAAATTGACCGCTAATATACAAGCCTTTAAAGAACTCAGTGTTGATAAGATTCAAGCTTAAAAAAACAAAACAAAACAATTAACTACTGATAAGGTACAAGCCTTACAAAGACCTAATGAAGAATAAGAAAAATACTCAGACACAGAGGAATTTAGAGCAGAATCTATCACACCATTGCATTATGAAACTGAGGAAGAATGGCCTAAGGTTATTAGAAAACCAACCTTAATTTATCCAATTATCATAAAAGAAGGACTACCAGATGATAGCTACCCCAAAGGCTATGCAGAATTTTGGGATCCTATAGAAATATTAGATTTGAAGTGGTTTAATCCTGAAGGACAGATCCTCCTGCAGCTGGAAAAGGCTAAAATAATTCTTAGAGTGCTCTATGATTTCTTTCCACAGGCCAACATGAACATACAACATATTGGGGCATACATACAACATACAATATACAACATATTAGGGCAACAATGTTGGGCTTGAAGAAGGACAGAGAATCCAGACACTTTAAGGACTGGTGGAAGCTTGCTCTCAGGATAAGAGGACTCAAGGATTGGCAGGGTCATGGAGAATTTAAACTCCCCATCTCAGGAGCCACAAAATGTACAGCTGATGAAATGTTTTTTAAAAGAAAGGCAGTAACTGCACATATTTTAAAGACAGAAGTAGAATGGCTCCTGAGACAAAGAATAAATCAATCTCTCAGTAGAGGAAAGGGAAAGAAAGGAAATAAAAAGGAAATCTCAATATAGAAGAGGGAAAGAAAGAAAATAAAAGAAACTTTCCTAATAGAAAATGGAAAAACGCTTAATAAAGAAAAAAAGATTCTCCCAGTAAAAAGAAGGAAAATACTGAATCGAGGCCTAAAAATTAAAAGGCCCCATAAATGAAAAAATAAAGGAAAGAAAGGTGTCCCTCCCCAGCAAAAATGGAGGAAGGAAAAAAGGCTCCTTCTGATATAAGAAATTCAGGATAGCTGAAACTCAAGAGCTCTCTGCCTGTCAGCGCTTTCACAGAGCTGACTCTCAGCACAGAGCTGTGACATCTGAATTACAAAGAATGGCACCATGCCTCACTGCTGCAGTCCCAGTAAGCACTGCAGGCCCAGAGCTTAGAATTTTCTTGTCTGTTTGCTTAGCTTTGGTTTAAAGGTTTCTTGCTTTTTTCCTCAGAGTGGGGATAACTATACCTTTTGTGGGAATGTTTTTCATTTTTCCATAATAGTGGAAATAACTCATTATCAATGGTCCCTTCATGGGAGAAAGAAAAATTTTAAACAAGCCCAATTTCTCGTAAAAAAGAATTGCAGTCAGAGCATAAAATACTAAATCAATGCTGTTTGAATTTCCAGAGATATTAGTCATTCATTATATAACAGATGTTCTCTTTTCTGGGTTGTCTAATTAAAGCTTAAATGAATGTTTAAATTTCATAGTAAATGAACTAAAAGAACAAAATTCATGATTTTAAACTATATATTGAGCGTGGTCTTATCTGTTTACCATTACTAAGAATTTGGCTCTGCTCTTTAAGTTGCTTTCTAAAAATTCTTGGTTAAATTCTATAAAAATGTAACACCTAAAACAGAATGGGTTGTAAACTTATTAGATAATGTGGTTACTAAGGTAAAAGCTCATAAAGAATGATCTCTTAATAATAAAAAGCCCACACTAATTTTTTGCAATGATTAACTTCAGCAGTGCATAAAGCAGTAGCTGATCCTGATGTTGGAAAGATTTTAATTGAGTCCTTGGCTTTTGAGAATGCTAAAACAGAATGTCAAAAGGTGATAAGGTCCTTGAAGACTCAGGGCACTCCTTTAGAGAAATGGATTAAAGCTACTGCTGATACTGGATCCACAGAATACAATGCTAATATAATTGGATGAGCTTTAGCTAAAGGTCTTAGATCTCAGAATACAGGATGCTTTAACTGTGGAAAATTGGGACATTAAGGAAAGATTGTTACTGTAGGATAATGCTTTTGTACACTGGTTTAATAAAATGCTGATTGGCCAGTAGCCAGGCAGGAAGTATAGGTAGGATAAGCAGACAAGGAGAATTCTGGACAGAGGAAGGCTGAGTCAGGAGACACCAGCCTGCTGTCCAGGGAGCATCATGTAATGACACACAGGTAAAGTCACAGACCATGTGGCAACACATAGATTAACAGAAATGGGCTGAGTTTAAGTGTAAGAGGAAGTCAGTAGTAAGCCTGAGCTAATGGTTGGGCAGTTTTAATTAATATAAGCCTCTGTGTGTTTACTTGGGTCTGAGCGGCTGTGGACCCGGTGGGACACAGGAAAACTTCAGCTACAGCTTGTTATCATTCTGTTACTAAAAGAGGATACTATATAATCCTACAGGACAAATAATTGTTAAAAGATCTAATCACACTCTAAAGGAGATGATTCGTAAACATAAGGGGAATATAAGAATCCCCAGGGATAGACTGAATAATGCCTTATTAACTAAAATCTTTAAACACTAATGAAACAGAAACAACAGCTGCTGAAAGGCATTGGATTGTGGAAAGAACTGCTAAATTGAGTCAGCCCAAGTATTACAAATGATTTAACATTAAAATAGTCCAGGGAAAGTGTTAAGTTAAGGTTGAAGATATGCTTATGTTTCTGCAGGAGACCAGAAGTTATGGATACTATCAAAATTAATAAAACTTAAACATGATCAAGAAAAATCTCCCAGATGCTTTGGCTGCTGAGATGCCTATGTGAAGGAAAAACCAAAAAAGATCTTTGGAGCACACTGTTAATCTTCCCACCTGGGGACAGCTTAAGAATTTGTGTGACAAAAGGGAAGTAATAGTTTGTATGACTTGGAAATGCTGAATGATATACATTTATTTCTAGCCATGCTATCTGTGGTAATTGTGCAGGTAAAAAGGTCTGCTCATAATTACTGGGCCTTTACTCCTAAATCCCCCAATCAACTTAGCATTAAATTGAGGAGATACAGATATTCCTGTGGTGGTTAATGAATCTTCTTGGTTACCTGATCTTATGACAACCAAGGTCCTGCTCACTCAATTGAGGAAGGTAAAGAAAAAAAAATTATACTGTGGGAGTACAAGGAATTCCTATTTGTATGGGAAATGGAATTCAATATCTAAATATAACCTTTTAAGTATGGCTGTTCAAATTAAATACTACCCAAGATTATCATAATAAATTTTATATGCTTCATGAATCTGGTTTTAAAGGACAAGAGATTAATGCTACTAGTTCCATGAATCTATCATTCTGTGAGATGAGAGTTTCCAACAAGGAATCTGACTAGGTGCATTGGCAAAAATATCAGAGTGAAAACCTCGAGTATTAATTAGTATCTCCCATGGAGATTTCATTGATTGGAGTCTTTATGGCTCCCCTCAAGGAAAATATTTTTACTCAGAGTTAAGTTAGAAGTGGTATAGTTTAAATGGAACTGTAGAAATTAGTTCTTCTGTTAATGAACCCATCCAATGGAATGGAGTTGGAATGTCAGTCCTGTCCTGAAATTTGGCAATTCAATTCAGACT